>NW_022988006.1:15000-46008 GCF_902827165.1 Trematomus bernacchii | reverse complement strand
CCGTGCACTCTTTCAACCGCCTGCACTCTTTCAAACCTGGTGCACTCTTTCAACCCGTGCAATCATTTCAACCGGTGCACTCTTTCACCCCGGTGCACTCTTTCAAAAGGCACTCTTTCAACTGCACTCTTTCAACCCGTGCACTCTTTCAACCTGCACTCTTTCAACCACCCTGCACTCTTTCAAACCCTGCACTCTTTCAAACCCGTGCACTCTTTCAACCCGTGCACTCTTTCACAAACCGTGCACTCTTTCAACCCTGCCACTCTTTCAACCCGTGCACTCTTTCAACAACCCGTGCACTCTTTCAACCTGCACTCTTCAACCCGTGCACTCGCATCTTCATCACGTTTATGCCGGTGCACCGATGTGAATCTTAGCATCCCTAGTTTCCACGAGGAGTCGTTCCGGCTAGCGGGTACTTTTTCACACAGTTTTCTGGCTCGACTTTATTGATCCCAAATAGGGAAATGTTTGCGTGTGCAGCAGCATAAAAAACATACGTAGGAATGAAAGAGTAGAAATAAACAATTTCTAGAAATTAAACATCTCAAAAAATTGAATTTAAAGCAGCATTAACAAGTAGAAAATATACATAGACCGTGAAGATAAACACATCTCTAAACTCTGATAATAAAACACGATGGAAGCTAGGGCTGCTCGATTATGGCAAAAATCATAATCACGATTATTTGGGTCAATAATTGATATCACGATTATTAAATACGATTATTCATTGACTTTGAAAACATCCATTTATTGAACTTTAAAACAAATACAAATAATAATTTGAACAGTATCTTTCTAACTGTTGATTACCCCTGAACTATAATTCCACTGAAAAACCAATACAAAAATAAATGATACATTTAAATAAATAATATCAAAATAATAAATACCAATAAACAAGATCAACAATATTTTGGAGCGCACTTCAACAAGCTACTAAACATATGTAAATTATGATAAATACAAATAAATGAGACCAATATGTTGCAGTGTCACAACCTAGCAAAGCAAAATAATTGTTTTTTTTCGATTATGTGTTTTCGTAATTGTGGCAGGCCAAAATCGTAATTGCGATTAAAATAGGATTAATTGCACAGCCCTACTGGAAGCTTTTAAACTCTAGTTCTCACTAAAGGTTGTGTCACTCTCCTGCAGCGCTCGGCTGTTTAACAACTAAGAAACTTCTCCACAAAACGCAAACCAATGTTTTGTTTGGTAATTTCTTTAAGCTATACTGCTATATATACTACTTATTGTGTTTTTATTATTTATAACGTGGGCCTACTACGCTCTGCTACATGCACACACACACACACACACACACACACACACACACACACACACACACACACACGGCGGAGAGAACTAAGCGCTCCGAGGTGCGGTTAACCTTAACCCGTCTCGATGTGATACCCCATCCCACGTAGGTTTACACATATGAGGAATTCACCTTGGTGCAACATAACACGGTTAAAGAAGATTTTAAAAAGTACGAAAAATAACCAAAAAGTACAATTTGAAACAGTTGAAGCTATTCTACGTTAAGATACAGAAAATTATTGACATGAAATCTGGATAAACCAAAAAAACTGCGTGAAGTATACTGTTGCCAAAATATTAAAATACAATATGTTGCAGGTTGTTCTGGGAGTGGATTAGAGGTAGCTTGTGTACAAATGTGCAAATATTTGGAACAGGCAATACTTAAATGAAATAAATAACAAGATATTGTTTACATGGTGTGTAATGTGAAAAAACATGTGGGAAAATATTACATGTTAGATATTTTTCTAAGTGTGTGTGTGTGTGTGTGTGTGTGTGTGTGTGTTTGCCTCAGTTGAAGGAGGGCAGAGAGCGATCATCTTCAACCGGGTCGGGGGGATGCAGATGGACACGGTCCTCTCTGAAGGACTGCACTTCAGGTAGGAGCATCCTCCACTAACTCACACCTGCTGCTTCACCTCTCATCATCTGTATTCATAATGACAGGGGAACGTGCACTGACTGACCGCAACAAGGAAGAAAGAAATACCAGCAAGACATCAAATCACATGGTCCAGTGGTGTTGGTATTTTGACAAGCAATCTTGTTAAATTGTTTCGTTTTATTAACGCTACAACATAGCGTTTCGTGAGGCGGTTGTCATTGACAACCGCCTCACGAAACGCCAGTGGTTACCATGGTTTAGTTTATTTTATTTGTTCATAGTGTCGTGGACAGTCCCCGTCGATGAACTGTCACAAAAACAGTAAATGGAGCAGCTTTAGCCGACATGGCTCACTTCCAGCTGGTGTCCCCGGCCAGATGGAAAAAGACACCGTTAGAATCACAATATATCAACAGCATAAAATATAAAATAAAATAAAAAGGATGAAAGACGAGTTGATACAGGCGAAAGGATAAAAGAGAACAATACACAACACGCGTTACTACATACAGTATGTCACATATAGCATGGTGGGGCCAGTGGTAAAGAAAATAGATGTTGATGTCTCGGCCTACCCTTAATGTCCACCCCTGTATACACATCTCTGTTGTAAACAATAACAAACAACCTAGCTGGCCATACACCAGAGGCCTGTACTACGAAGCTGGTTCAACCTAACCTGGATATGTTGGAGTTAGCCGGTTGGCCCAATCCAAAACATACGCGCTCTCGCTAAACGGTCCTACGACGCTGGTTATCAAGTGGATCGCTCAAGCCAGCCGTGTCCTATCTAGTTAGGTGCGCGTTCACATGAAAGGGGTGGTATTTGGAGCATTCGACCAATCACAAACACGGACAAGCGTACTGACAGCGCAGCGTCATACTTCCTGAATGAAAAGTGAACTTTAATATTAGTCAAATATGAAGAAGTTAAACTTTAAACATCCATGACTTAAACACTTTATCCAGGATCAAAGCCACATAGCTGCACCTGCAAGGTGAATACAGCTGGTAACAGAGAAAGTGTTTGAATGCGTACATTAACAGGTTTATGAAATCACTGCCCCGTCTAAGACACGAGTGGATCTGACTTTAATTACATTTGACTCGAGTGTTTCATCAACTTAATGTGTTGCTTAAAAGAATACTTCTGCATACAGTATGTGACACTGTGAGTGTTGCACGGCCAGATACGGCTCAGCTGACTCAGATAAGGAGATATATGATACATTATGATGTGATATGATATGAATGATAATGGGACACATCGACGTCTGCACTCACAGTGCCGCGGACTGTACGTAATGTTACTCTGATCCGGTTACTTATGTCGTGGCAGATATTTAAGTAAGCTTTCTTAACGCTAATGTTATAATAGTCAGATTGCTCTGAAGATGGGAGGGGATATTCTATTCATTTTCTCGTTCACACAGTCAGTTGATTTTTGCCGGCCGTCTTTCCTGCAACGGCAGTTTTTCTGTATTTCCTCTATCCTGTAATATGACTTGATCGCTTTAAACTCCGCACACGGAGCTCTGATTGGTCAGCAGGCGGTGCTTTCACTGAGTTGATCTCTTAGTCTGCCACCTAACCTGCTCCGGACCAGGCTAGCCGTTCAGCATACGTTACCATGGAGATCTAGCCCGCTAAAAAGAGAACCAGCGTCGTAGGACCGGAAAGCCCGAGTTTTCCCTGAAGTCAGCTCAGAGAACATCCGGCTTCGTAGTACAGGCCTCTGGTCTCTGATGAGAGTAAAGCTCTTAATCTAACATCATGCCTGATATGCCCGTGTGTCCTGCAGGATCCCCTGGATCCAGTACCCCATCATCTACGACATCAGAGCCCGCCCCCGGAAGATCTCCTCGCTCACAGGAAGCAAAGGTCAGACCCTAACCCTCTGAACATCATCCACACAATGCACACTACTGCCACCTGGAAAGCAACCGCCTGAGTTATGATTTAGATATACATTGTCGTGTCAAATGATCATCATATAATCATTTAAAACATATAGTCGTATACTCTGATTGCCTTGTAGTCTTGAATGTGTTGAACAGAGACAAAAGTTAAGGGTTTACATACCTAAGGAAGCGTAAAAGGTTAAGGACAAGGAGGTTTAATGATGCGATGTAGGATCAGCTGTTTCCTCATTAATATATTCAATTCAATTCAGTATTGTGTATTTATATAGCCCAATATCACAAACACATTTGTCTCAGAGGGCTTCACACATCAACAAACATATCTGAGAGTATAGGAAAATACCAATAAATGGGTTCAAAGGGAGGTCAGGTACTCTTTAAAACAGCTGCTAGTTATGGGTACTTTTACTGAAGTACATTTCAAAGCCTCTTTACTTTGACTTGAGTAAAGAAGTTTAGTCAGTACTTCTCTACTTTTACCAGAGTATTTTTAAAACACGAGTATCTGTACTTCTACATTGAGTAAAGGATGTGTGTACTTTTGCCCTCTCTTGCATTTGAGTTGTATTTCCCTCCTTGTGATGAGCCTCCTCTCCTCCTCTCCTCCTCATCCTCCTCTCCTCCTCTCCCCGATCTAATCTCATCTCTCGACTCATCCTCTCTCCTCTCATTTCTTCTCCTCTCTCTCTCCTCCTCTCTGGACTCCTCCTCTCCTCCTCTCTCTCCTCCTCTCAGATCTGCAGATGGTGAACATCTCTCTGCGCGTGCTCTCGCGGCAGCTGGCCTCCAACACTGCCGATTCCTCTACCAGCAGCTCGGACAGGACTACGATGAGAGAGTTCTGCCCTCCACTGTCAACGAGGTTGCCTGAAGAGCGTCGTGGCAAAGGGTCCAACGCCTCGCAGCTCATCACTCAGAGAGCACAGGTAACACACACACACGCACACACACACACGCACAGGTCACACACACACACACACACACACACACACATGCACACACACACACACGCACAGGTACACACACACTGCACACACACAAACTCTTCATATTACACCACCACACACCAAGCTTAGATAGATGGTTTTCAGCAAATATGACAACACTAGACAACACAAGAATACACCTACAAACTGTTGGGCTATAAACAGGGGTGCACATAACTGGTACGCAGGTACGCATGCGCGGCAACAATCTGAAATGCGTACCGTCACTTGTGTCACAAAGCGCATTTGCGTACCGACGTAAATGTGAAGCTTTTCCAGAAGGCGGTTAGTTCACCGGACGACAGAGTCGGTCTCCGTGTGCACAGACAGGGCTGCTGTTAACGTCGGTCTGTACAGCAGCCCTGCGCTAAAACAGCTGATCACAACGTTCACACGCGCCGCGGTCACGAAGCTCTGTACTCTACTGACGCCACCCCCCCGTTGACAATCGCGAAGCGGTGTACTCCACTGACGCCCCCCCCCGTTAACAATGGTCAGAAGTTGGAGTACCAAACACTGACTCCAGGTACTCATCTGAGGACCTCACTGAGAAAGTTGTGTGCACCCCTGGCTATAAAGGAACTACAGCACGGTCACATGACTTCACGTCACCACCGCTAAGCTAAAGGTGGCTAATGTTGGGCTATAAAGGAACTACAGCACGGTCACATGACTTCACGCCACCACCGCTAAGCTAAAGGTGGCTAATGTTGGGCTATAAAGGAACTACAGCACGGTCACATGACTTCACGCCACCACCGCTAAGCTAAAGGTGGCTAATGTTGGGCTATAAGGAACTACAGCACGGTCACATGACTTCACGTCACCACCGGCTAAGCTAAAGGTGGCTAATGTTGGGCTATAAAGGAACTACAGCACGGTCACATGACTTCACGCCACCACCGCTAAGCTAAAGGTGGCTAATGTTGGGCTATAAAGGAACTACAGCACGGTCACATGACTTCACGCCACCACCGCTAAGCTAAAGGTGGCTAATGTTGGGCTATAAAGGAACTACAGCACGGTCACATGACTTCACGTCACCACCGCTAAGCTAAAGGTGGCTAATGTTGGGCTATAAAGGAACTACAGCACGGTCACATGACTTCACGTCACCACCGCTAAGCTAAAGGTGGCTAATGTTGGGCTATAAAGGAACTACAGCACGGTCACATGACTTCACGTCACCACCGCTAAGCTAAAGGTGGCTAATGTTGGGCTATAAAGGAACTACAGCACGGTCACATGACTTCACGTCACCACCGCTAAGCTAAAGGTGGCTAATGTTGGGCTATAAAGGAACTACAGCACGGTCACATGACTTCACGCCACCACCGCTAAGCTAAAGGTGGCTAATGTTGGGCTATAAAGGAACTACAGCACGGTCACATGACTTCACGTCACCACCGCTAAGCTAAAGGTGGCTAATGTTGGGCTATAAAGGAACTACAGCACGGTCACATGACTTCACGCCACCACCGCTAAGCTAAAGGTGGCTAATGTTGGGCTATAAAGGAACTACAGCACGGTCACATGACTTCACGCCACCACCGCTAAGCTAAAGGTGGCTAATGTTGGGCTATAAAGGAATTACAGCACGGTCACATGACTTCACGTCACCACCGCTAAGCTAAAGGTGGCTAATGTTGGGCTATAAAGGAACTACAGCACGGTCACATGACTTCACGCCACCACCGCTAAGCTAAAGGTGGCTAATGTTGGGCTATAAAGGAACTACAGCACGGTCACATGACTTCACGTCACCACCGCTAAGCTAAAGGTGGCTAATGTTGGGCTATAAAGGAACTACAGCACGGTCACATGACTTCACGCCACCACCGCTAAGCTAAAGGTGGCTAATGTTGGGCTATAAAGGAACTACAGCACGGTCACATGACTTCACGCCACCACCGCTAAGCTAAAGGTGGCTAATGTTGGGCTATAAAGGAACTACAGCACGGTCACATGACTTCACGTCACCACCGCTAAGCTAAAGGTGGCTAATGTTGGGCTATAAAGGAACTACAGCACGGTCACATGACTTCACGTCACCACCGCTAAGCTAAAGGTGGCTAATGTTGGGCTATAAAGGAACTACAGCACGGTCACATGACTTCACGTCACCACCGCTAAGCTAAAGGTGGCTAATGTTGGGCTATAAAGGAACTACAGCACGGTCACATGACTTCACGTCACCACCGCTAAGCTAAAGGTGGCTAATGTTGGGCTATAAAGGAACTACAGCACGGTCACATGACTTCATGCCACCACCGCTAAGCTAAAGGTGGCTAATGTTGGGCTATAAAGGAACTACAGCACGGTCACATGACTTTAACAGTGTAAAATGCAGGCAGAGTAGGGTTGCATATCGTTGACTTTTTAACGATACCGATACCACTGAACGATACCGATACTCAACCGATACATATCGTGATACTTTCATGTTGCATAAAGGAAAAATGGAATCATCCCGCAATTACTCCCATGAAGCGCTTTATGATGTAGTTAACATGTCAAATGAATATTAAATTCAAGTGTGGGACTTGGACCTTTTAGTACTGAACAAACAATGAAAAACACGTTATCTATGAAGAATCTGCAATATCATTTATATCAACCTTCAGGCGGGAATAGCAGGTCTTGTGAATGGAAAAAGAAAACAGCACCAGGATAATCAATATTCAACCTGAGATTGAACCAGAGAACACATGAAGGATCATGAGATCTCAGCATTGCACATAAAAAAAATAGCATCATTAAAATCAACATTTGCCTGATGAAAGAAAACTAAAAAACGGGCCCTTTCACAGCGTAGGGTCTCACCTGCTGAACTGAACACAAAGGTGCTTGGTTGCCGTACGAGACAGCATTGGTTGGAGATTGGATGTGTTGCCACCTTTCCCAGAAATAAACTTCTGGTAGTGGTTACAGACCCCACCATTCAGACTGGTAGTGGTTACAGACCCCACCATTCAGACTGGTAGTGGTTACAGACCCCACCATTCAGACTGGCAGTGGTTACAGACCCCACCATTCAGACTGGTAGTGGTTACAGACCCCACCATTCAGACTGGCAGTGGTTACAGACCCCACCATTCAGACTGGCAGTGGTTACAGACCCCACCATTCAGACTGGCAGTGGTTACAGACCCCACCATTCAGACTGGCAGTGGTTACAGACCCCACCATTCAGACTGGCAGTGGTTACAGACCCCACCATTCAGACTGGCAGTGGTTACAGACCCCACCATTCAGACTTGCAGTGGTTACAGACCCCACCATTCAGACTGGTAGTGGTTACAGACCCCACCATTCAGACTGGTAGTGGTTACAGACCCCACCATTCAGACTGACTGTGGTTACAGACCCCACCATTCAGACTGGTAGTGGTTACAGACCCCACCATTCAGACTGGCAGTGGTTACAGACCCCACCATTCAGACTGGTAGTGGTTACAGACCCCACCATTCAGACTGACTGTGGTTACAGACCCCACCATTCAGACTGGTAGTGGTTACAGACCCCACCATTCAGACTGGCAGTGGTTACAGACCCCACCATTCAGACTGACTGTGGTTACAGACCCCACCATTCAGACTGGCAGTGGTTACAGACCCCACCATTCAGACTGGCAGTGGTTACAGACCCCACCATTCAGACTGGCAGTGGTTACAGACCCCACCATTCAGACTGACTGTGGTTACAGACCCCACCATTCAGACTGACTGTGGTTACAGACCCCACCATTCAGACTGGTAGTGGTTACAGACCCCACCATTCAGACTGGTAGTGGTTACAGACCCCACCATTCAGACTGGTAGTGGTTACAGACCCCACCATTCAGACTGGCAGTGGTTACAGACCCCACCATTCAGACTGGTAGTGGTTACAGACCCCACCATTCAGACTGGCAGTGGTTACAGACCCCACCATTCAGACTGGCAGTGGTTACAGACCCCACCATTCAGACTGGCAGTGGTTACAGTCTGAATGGTGATGATATGTTTTATATGATAATTTGACACAACAAGAAATCCTCTTGCTATAATCAAGGAGGAGTTGTCTACCTCCTCTATAACTCATCAGAAACCCTCTCGTCTCCTTCCTCCTCCAGGTGTCGCTGCTGATCCGCAGAGATCTGTTCGAGCGAGCTAAAGACTTCAACATCATCCTGGACGACGTGGCCATCACAGAGCTGAGCTTCAGCCGAGAATACACCGCCGCCGTGGAGGCAAAGCAAGTCGGTGAGTAACAGGACGTCAGGAGGAAGAAGCCACGCCTCCTCCTCCAGCCACACACACTGTCATGTTTTATATATTTATTTACTGAAAATGTTCTTTTCTCTTGTATCTGATCATTAACTGGGCATTTTAAAACATTTGAGTCATTAGGATTAATCAACAGGATTTTACACTTTATTTTCAAATTTCAAATGTGTCTAAAACTAATTTGCAAATTTCAAATACTGCAGTTTTTAAAACGAATATATTGTTTTATTTATTAACTGAAGTGTTTCTGACTGTGTTCGCTTGCAGCTCAGCAGGAGGCGCAGAGAGCTCAGTTCTACGTTGAGAAAGCACTACAGGACCAGAGACATAAAATCATCCAAGCTGAAGGAGAGGCTACGGCCGCCAAGATGGTGAGTTCAAGGACTCTTTAAAGTAGAGACACTAGATACTGATATACACCTGAACATCAGCGGGAGAGGACTCTTTAAAGTAGAGACACTACATACTGATATACACCTGAACATCAGCAGGAGAGGACTCTTTAAAGTAGAGACACTACATACTGATATACACCTGAACATCAGCAGGAGAGGACTCTTTAAAGTAGAGACACTACATACTGATATACACCTGAACATCAGCAGGAGAGGACTCTTAAAGTAGAGACACTACATACTGATATACACCTGAACATCAGCATGAGAGGACTCTTTAAAGTAGAGACACTACATACTGATATACACCTGAACATCAGCAGGAGAGGACTCTTTAAAGTAGAGACACTACATACTGATATACACCTGAACATCAGCAGGAGAGGACTCTTTAAAGTAGAGACACTACACACTGATATACACCTGAACATCAGCAGGAGAGGACTCTTTAAAGTAGAGACACTACATACTGATATACACCTGAACATCAGCAGGAGAGGACTCTTTAAAGTAGAGACACTACATACTGATATACACCTGAACATCAGCAGGAGAGGACTCTTTAAAGTAGAGACACTACATACTGATATACACCTGAACATCAGCAGGAGAGGACTCTTTAAAGTAGAGACACTACATACTGATATACACCTGAACATCAGCAGGAGAGGACTCTTTAAAGTAGAGACACTACATACTGATATACACCTGAACATCAGCAGGAGAGGACTCTTTAAAGTAGAGACACTACATACTGATATACACCTGAACATCAGCAGGAGAGGACTCTTTAAAGTAGAGACACTACATACTGATATACACCTGAACATCAGCAGGAGAGGACTCTTTAAAGTAGAGACACTACATACTGATATACACCTGAACATCAGCAGGAGAGGACTCTTTAAAGTAGAGAC
Source organism: Trematomus bernacchii (assembly GCF_902827165.1). Classification (NCBI taxonomy): domain Eukaryota; kingdom Metazoa; phylum Chordata; class Actinopteri; order Perciformes; family Nototheniidae; genus Trematomus; species Trematomus bernacchii. The sequence goes on along the minus strand of NW_022988006.1, from coordinate 35,584 downwards.
ACTACATACTGATATACACCCTGAACATCAGCAGGAGAGGACTCTTTAAAGTAGAGACACTACATACTGATATACACCTGAACATCAGCAGGAGAGGACTCTTTAAAGTAGAGACACTACATACTGATATACACCTGAACATCAGCAGGAGAGGACTCTTTAAAGTAGAGACACTACATACTGATATACACCTGAACATCAGCAGGAGAGGACTCTTTAAAGTAGAGACACTACATACTGATATACACCTGAACATCAGCAGGAGAGGACTCTTTAAAGTAGAGACACTACATACTGATATACACCTGAACATCAGCAGGAGAGGACTCTTTAAAGTAGAGACACTACATACTGATATACACCTGAACATCAGCAGGAGAGGACTCTTTAAAGTAGAGACACTACATACTGATATACACCAGAACATCAGCATGAGAGGACTCTTTAAAGTAGAGACACTACATACTGATATACACCTGAACATCAGCAGGAGAGGACTCTTTAAAGTAGAGACACTACATACTGATATACACCTGAACATCAGCAGGAGAGGACTCTTTAAAGTAGAGACACTATATACTGATATATACCTGAACATCAGCAGGAGAGGACTCTTTAAAGTAGAGACACTACATACTGATATACACCTGAACATCAGCAGGAGAGGACTCTTTAAAGTAGAGACACTACATACTGATATACACCTGAACATCAGCAGGAGAGGACTCTTTAAAGTAGAGACACTACATACTGATATACACCTGAACATCAGCAGGAGAGGACTCTTTAAAGTAGAGACACTATATACTCAGAGATGATTTCCTGTCCTGACGTGCGCTCTGTAAAAAGTTTCTCGCCACAACCCAAACACAAATATGCAGAAAGTTATTTTTACCTGCGTGAGAATATTAAATATGAAACTGACACGCCTGCCGCTCTGATCCTCCCTGGGAGTAACACTTACACTCCTGAGGAAACACTAACCATTTATGCGTGTGTGTGTTTTTTGTGTGTGTCAGTTGGGAGAGGCGTTGACGAAGAACCCCGGCTACCTGAAGCTGAGGAAGATCCGGGCGGCACAGAGCATCGCCAAGACGGTGAGAAACATTAATCAAAAAACTTTAATAATGGACAATTTATTTGCTCCAAAAATAAGAAAACAGTCCAAATGAACCCTTGAATAATGAAGATTTGGATGCATTTTAATCTATAAGGTTAAATATTGTCTGAAAAAACATTATGATGACATTATTTTCTGAAGAGAGGCTCAAAGTTTAAATGTTAACTTCATAAGGATTATTTAAAATGAGTTTCTGCGTCACTATGATTTCTTGAAAATGAAATAAAATGGATAAATCTCTCTCCTTTCTTTAAATAATCCTCTGAGAAGTTAATAGCACATCGTTTCAAATAATAAAAACATGTTTTATTCAAAATTAGCCTCAGTTTCCCCTGAAAAGCCAAACTGCAGTAGCTCAGTGTCACCACCAGGGGGCGCCACATGAACATGAAATATCCTGCTGACACCTGAACACAACAGTTAAAGGATGAATTCAATTTAATTGAATTGTATAAAAATTGTTGAGAGGTTCATCATTTCAAAGGATAACACATGTTTTGATTTATTAATTAGCTTCACAATTTCCCCTCAAAGCCTCAGTTTGGCTCAGCCTGCAATCGCTCAGTGTCGCCACCAGGGGGCGCCACAGGAACATGAAATATACTGAACACAGTTTAACTCAATTTAAAGTGGCAGGAAGGCAGAAAACATTAGGGATGAACTGAGTATTTTTATAAAGATTTTTGACATTATTATGTTTAAGAATACTCCTTAAATTAGCATGAGAACTATTATATAGTTTCTGTCTTTACAGTAGCATTTCTTTAATGTGGATTTAATAAATAATAATGAGTGTGTAGCGGAGAGGAGAGAGAGGGAGGGGAGAGAGGGAGAGAAGAAAGAGAGAGAGAATGCATTAAGTGTCTGATTTATAGTTTATGAAAGAACAAGAAATGCATCAGCTGATTCGTCACTTAGCAGCGTCACTCAAATGTGGATTTAATACATGATAAAGAGTGTGTAGCTGCTGCAGAGAGAGAGAGAGAAAGTGTGTGTGTAGCTGCAGCAGAGAGAGAGAGAATTTGTGTGTCTACAGCAGAGAGAGAGAGAGAGAAAGTGTGAGTGTGTAGCTGCAGAGAGAGAGAGAAAGTGTGTCACAGTCACGTCATCATGTCTCTGAATCAGCTCAGTGTTGGAGCTCGGACAAAGTTCCCATTGTGCTTCAGCCTCACAACCAGGAACTCCACCTGTGTGTTCTCTGCTCACTCCGTGTGTGTGTGTGTGTGTGTGTGTGTGTGTGTGTGTGTGTGTGTGTCCCGCCCCGCAGATGGCGACGTCTCAGAATAGAGTTTACCTGAACGCCGACAGCCTGGTGCTGAACCTGCAGGACAAAGACAACTTCAAGTGAGTCCTGAGAATATAAATACACACCTTAATACACACATTAATACACACCGTAATACACACATGAATACACACCTTAATACACACATTAATACACACCTTAATACACACATTAATACACACCTTAATACACACATCAATACACACCTTAATACACACCTTAATACACACCTTAATACACACCTTAATACACACCTTAATACACACCTTAATACACACCTTAATACACACATTAATACACACATTAATACACACATTAATACACACCTTAATACACACCTTAATACACACCTTAATACACACCTTAATACACACATTAATACACACCTTAATACACACCTTAATACACACATCAATACACACCTTAATACACACCTTAATACACACCTTAATACACACCTTAATACACACCTTAATACACACATTAATACACAGCGGTGATGCGATGTCGTATTTCTGAGTTGGAGCCTGAAGGCAGCATCTCCTCTCCACAAGAAGCCAATGGGATTCCTCCGTTTGGATTATAAAATTGATTGCAGAAAATATGCTAACAGTTTCCCCCTGCTTCCAGTCTTTGTGCTAAGCTACGCTAACCTGGATGCAGAGGTGGAAAGTAATGGAGTACAATCACTCGAGTATTAATGTGAGGTACTTTTACTTTAGTATTTTGGGGATATTTGTACTCATAAATCTCTCCAAATCAAAGCAGATATTGTAATGGATTCATCCGACAGCTTTAGTCACCTTACAAATTAATAAAATAAATAATAAAATATGATATAATAAATTGAACAGTTTGAGTGATTTTCACATTCATTTTGAACTATTTTCTGCAAAAGGTACTTTTAACAATAATACTTTTAACTGTATTTTGCGTATTATACTTTTATTTAAATATTAAAATACTTTTACATGTAACAGTCTCTTTACTTGAGAGATGCTACTTTATTATTGTTACCAGGGTTTTGTCTGTAACAACATGCAGATATTTCCCCTACAACGTTAAAGTGATGCCAGAAAACAATATTTCTGTTCCTCCAGAAAGATGAGTATCAGACGGAGCGTCAGACGGCTGAGACGGCTTTGTTTTTACGTCTCGTTGTTGTTTACGTCCGCGGAGACATCTTGTATACGGGCGACATGTTCTAGAGAGAATAGAGCGGTGCAGTGGCGAGTCCTAAAACCAGGAAGGGAATTAGCATTTCACCACTTCCTGTTCCCTCGTCTCAGCCAATGGGATCTCTCCATAGGATTTAGGAAAATATCTGGAACTAAGGTCTGTGGTTGAGACGCATTGAAGAGACGGGTCACCTTTTGTTCTACGACATTAAATCCATCAGCAGTGACCCCACTGGGGGTTTCTGAAGAGTGTACGTGATGGTTGTTACCAAGTGGCTGAATAGGACTACAGAAGTTGACGAGGCCGTTGTACGTCATTACGCCGAACACGTAAACAAAAGGTTTTCCGCCTGTCTGCACACTTGTCAAAGCATTATGTTTTTGACTAACCGGTATCAGTATGTAGTCATTCCGGCATCATTGTGAAACGTGTATTACAATTACATCACGGTAAAATATGTTCATTTTGTTGTCGTTGGTATCTACCAGAAGTGCAGTGAGTTCAAAAAATATGCAGCATCACTTGAAGTCAGTCTATTATTTTCGGGAGCGACAAGGAATGTCTCAAAGATACGTCAATCGGTGGGTGATGGGCTTACATCTAAAAACACTACCACACTCGACTGGTTGGTGACCACGGCTTTATAGCATCACGTTAGCATGTAGCTTCTGGCCATTAGATTTATGATTAGAACATTATAAAAGTAGACATGTGGAGATTATCCGGCTGAACAAAACGTGCTTTTATCAAACAGGTTCCTTTTCCACAAGCCTTACTTTTTACAATATTCCTAAATCCTATGGAGAAATCCCGTTGCTTTTTAGTCGAGGGAACGAGCAGCTTACTTCCGGGTCGGCATACAGAAACACGTCATCCCTGCTCCGCTCTATTGATATATCTTATGAACAAGATCAGCGCCACAGGACTCAGACTCCATCTTTCTACAAACACACCCTGATGATATATTTACAGTTTTGTAACTTGTATTCTCTCTGCGTTTCTTTCAGTTCATTGATGGGGAATTAAAGAGGATTTCCCATCATGCCTTGTGGTCCGCATCTACAGGAAGGAACGTCCGATCTACTCTGTGAAGTTTACGCGTCACTAAAACTGACTATTTTTGAAGGGGTCCTCTGGTGTTGGCTTCAGTTTCATGTTTTACAATCCTGTCGATCTCTTTCAGAATTAAGAAAATGTTCTTTATGTGATCAAATAAATCCGTGCTTTTTCTTCATATATATTATTTATGTAGATTTGGACACGGCATAGAAGAAAATAAACAACACATTTGTATTTCCTGTTCTGACTTCAGCATCATTTAGAAAGCTTGAAATACAGATGGAAGCACCAGTTCTGCAAAATCACCTGAAGATAATATTGTGGTTCTTAAAATAAAGTTGTGACGATAAACGGTGAGAAAACAGCTGAAATATTACTCATTTATTCTTATTACGTTTGTCTTTATTTCCTCTTCTCTGATTAATCTGCTGATTTATTGTTTAGTTTTGGTCTTTGTTCATTTGATAAAAGTTGAAGAGCTCATGACGATGACTTTCTTTCAAAACTCGCAGCAAATTAGTCGAATTGGGAGAAAAACTTCTAACGATTATTAAACAGCAGTGGCTCAGTCGGTAGGGGGCGTGGACTGGGAGCCGTAGGGTCTCCGGTTCAAGTCCCCGACCGGACCTCCCCCACTCCCATTGCTCCCCGGGCGCTGTGCAATAGCTGCCCATTGCTCCTGGTGCTAGACTCCTGGTGCTAGACTCCTGGTGCTAGACTCCTGGTGCTAGACTCCTGGCGCTAGACTCCTGGCGCTAGACTCCTGGCGCTAGACTCCTGGCGCTAGACTCCTGGCGCTAGACTCCTGGCGCTAGACTCCTGGCGCTAGACTCCTGGCGCTAGACTCCTGGTGCTAGACTCCTGGTGCTAGACTCCTGGTGCTAGACTCCTGGTGCTAGACTCCTGGTACTAGACTCCTGGTGCTAGACTCCTGGTGCTAGACTCCTGGCTCTAGACTCCTGGCGCTAGACTCCTGGCGCTAGACTCCTGGCGCTAGACTCCTGGCGCTAGACTCCTGGCGCTAGACTCCTGGCACTAGACTCCTGGCTCTAGACTCCTGGTGCTAGACTCCTGGTGCTAGACTCCTGGTGCTAGACTCCTGGCGCTAGACTCCTGGCGCTAGACTCCTGGCTCTAGACTCCTGGCGCTAGACTCCTGGCGCTAGACTCCTGGCTCTAGACTCCTGGCTCTAGACTCCTGGTTCTAGACTCCTGGTGCTAGACTCCTGGTGCTAGACTCCTGGTGCTAGACTCCTGGCGCTAGACTCCTGGCTCTAGACTCCTGGTACTAGACTCCTGGTACTAGACTCCTGGCTCTAGACTCCTGGCTCTAGACTCCTGGCTCTAGACTCCTGGCGCTAGACTCCTGGCGCTAGACTCCTGGTTCTAGACTCCTGGTACTAGACTCCTGGTTCTAGACTCCTGGTACTAGACTCCTGGCTCTAGACTCCTGGCTCTAGACTCCTGGCTCTAGACTCCTGGCTCTAGACTCCTGGCGCTAGACTCCTGGCGCCAGACTCCTGGCCCTAGACTCCTGGTGCTAGACTCTACTTCGTTCCTCACCTTCTTTAATTACCTCCCCTTCTTCTTCTGCAATGTTTTCATGGTGTTCCACCTCCTGATTATCTCCATTACAGACTCCCAATCATCTCAGAACGTTAGAGGATGACAACAAGCTTTCATTCGACGATTTTTCGAGTCAAATTGGTGCAACATTACGATGGTGACACCACACGACTGAATGACATGTCTCTGTGCAGAAACCCTGTTTGCAACGACCTCCATCTGTAGTCCCTGAATGCAACACTACATTTAAAAAACCAGAAATGTTAAGATAGAAAAGAAACCAAACACATTTTTAAACATTTACTCCTTTTAGACATCCAAAAAGCTGCATATTTGTGGCAGTTTGGCTCCTTTTCCGTCTGTCATGTGACATCATATCTGCCCTCTACTTCCTCTCCACAGGGTTACAACACACACACACACCCACACCCCGACAAAGATAAGATGGCTGCCGAGTTATTTATAGCTCTGAGAGCAGAGAGGCTGCACTGCAACCTACAAATCTGCAGAAGGGAGGGAGGGGGAGGAAGAATGGAGGGGGCGGCCATTGTTTCTGCCTCACAAAGCGAGCTGGCGACCCTCCATGTTGAGAGGCTGTTCTTCTACATAAGGGAGGGGGAGGGGGAGGGCAGGTTTACATCTTAGGAGGGGAAGGGGGGAGGTGAATATACATGCAAGTTTAAAAACAAGGTGGCATAAAAAGGGGGGCTGGGATAAGAAAGGAGCGTCTGATTGGCTGCTACCCCTCAACACCTCGCAGCCGGCCAATCAGGAGCCTGCGCTGCGTTTGAAAGATGCCAAAAAGGAGGAGGAGGAGGAGGTTCAAATGAGGAGGAAGGGGGGAGGAAAGAGGAGATGATGAATGTGCTGCTGAGCTGCAGCCGCTGCAAGAAAAACAAAATCCACATTTTCTGTTTTTAACTCAGAGAAACTGCGACGCTGCGACACGACCGAGAGCTGCAGAAATAATGCGCCTGTTTGAAGGAGTATCACATGTCGATCACATGTCGTATCACATGTCGTGTTTATTCGACCGACACGCTGCGAACACGCCCCCAGGGACACGCTCTCAACACGTCATCAATTAAAGATATCAGTGAAATGTGACTCCTCCTCTAGTGGCGGCTGGGGGAACTGCAGCCTCATTACCACAGGGTTACAATAAAATAAAAACAATATATGAATAAATAAATGTATATATAATAAAATAAAGAAATAATTAAAATTAAATAATGTATAATAAAATATAGAAAATAATACCTAAATAATATATAATAAAATACAAATATAATAAAATATAGAAATAATACATAAATAATATATATTAAAATCAAAACGCAAATATATATCTACTCAAGACCAATATACTGCAGCAACAGAAATATAGACATATCACAGTAGCAGAAACATATATATATATATATATATATATATATATATTATATAAACAGGGTTGGGAGGGTCACTTTAAACACTTTATGTACAATTACTAGTTACATGTAAAAATAAATGACTGACTGCAGTATTTTATATTTTAAAGTGGATGGCTGTGCAGAAATGTGCAAAAATGAAAAATAAATAATGCAAAGGTTTTTTTGTGAAATGCTCAAAAGTGAATGTGTTGTTGTTGCGTCAACACACAGTTTATTTAAGACAAGAGTATAGAAATAGTGCAAAAGACACACTGCTGCAGGGACAGGAAGGTCATGCATGTTATTAGAATGTAGAGATGAGAGTTATTCTATTAACTCTCATCTCTACATTCTGTGTCCCCTGGTCTCCAGCTGTGTGCGTCACTGTTTAGTGTCCCCTGGTCTCCCAGCTGTGTGCGTCACTCTTTAGTGTCCCCTGGTCTCCCAGCTGTGTGCGTCACTCTTTAGTGTCCCCTGGTCTACCAGCTGTGTGCGTCACTCTTTAGTGTCCCCTGGTCTCCCAGCTGTGTGCGTCACTCTTTAGTGTCCCCTGGTCTCCCAGCTGTGTGCGTCACTGTTTAGTGTCCCCTGGTCTCCCAGCTGTGTGCGTCACTCTTTAGTGTCCCCTGGTCTACCAGCTGTGTGCGTCACTCTTTAGTGTCCCCTGGTCTCCCAGCTGTGTGCGTCACTCTTTAGTGTCCCCTGGTCTCCCAGCTGCATGTGTCGTTGCTGGAGATGTTTCTTCATGTGGAACATTTGGGTTTTTATATCTGCATCCTTTCTGAAGCTGTTTCTCCTGATGGAAGAGCTTTGGCTCGTTGCAGCACCTGTCTGCCTCCGTAGGTAATAAATAATAGAATAGAATACAAAGTCTATCCTGGGATTGCCAAACTAAATGTCACACTGCCCCAGACCAAGGGCCCGTGGGACATGTCTTCAGTAGAGCATGTTATTTCCTGCAGAGCAAACACATTGAAACAGCAGCAGAGGGTCGTGGTGATGTTGACAGCTTGTTTAATGTAGTTATAAACAGGAAGTTGTATTAAACACAAACACAGATGTGACCGGGGAGTAAATCAAAGTGGAGAAGTGAAAGTAGGAAAAACATGTGACATTTAATGTTTAACTGACGTTAACTGAGGCGTTCTAGGAGTTTATACCTAACCACACACAGGAGGAAGCTAAATAAATCAGCTGTAGTTTAATATGAACTGAATGTCCAGGAGACAGACGCTCACTGTTACCAGAGGTCACACACAGACACGAGAGGTCACCAGAGGTCACAGACGGACACCAGAGGTCACACACGGACACGAGAGGTCACCAGAGGTCACCAGAGGTCACAGACGGACACCGGAGGTCACAGACGGACACCGGAGGTCACCAGAGGTCACAGACGGACAGAAGTGAAGGTGAGAGCTGAAGGTTAAAGGGTTTTAAGGACTTTAGGACCCAGAGGACACGATCAGTCTGCTGCTTCATCAGACTCCTGAGGAAACGCATCTCGAATTACCTCCCCCCCCCCCTGCAAACAACACCCCTGTGTGTGTGTGTGTGTGCGTGTGTGTGTGTGCGTGCGTGCGTGTGTGTGCGTGCGTGTGTGTGCGTGTGTGTGTGTGCGTGTGTGTGTGCGTGTGTGCGTGTGTGCGTGTGTGTGCGTGCGTGTGTGTGCGTGCGTGTGTGTGCGTGTGTGTGTGTGTGTGTGTGTGTGTGTGCGTGTGTGTGTGTGCGTGCGTGCGTGTGTGTGCGTGCGTGTGTGTGCGTGTGTGTGTGTGCGTGTGTGTGTGCGTGTGTGCGTGCATGTGTGCCTGTGTGTGTGTGGTATTGATTGATAAGGAGGTCGAGCTGCAGCAGTGTGTTCCTCATGAACTCATCGTGTAAAGATGGGAGACGTTTGGACTAAATGAAATAAAGGTGAAGTGGACACCTCCTGAAACATCTGGATTCTTTATTACGTACACAGTAAATGTACTGAAGCTCACACACACACACACACACACACTCACACACTCACACACACAATATGGCGTGAGTGTTACATGTTGTGATCATGGATGTTGCCCCTGGTTTCTGTTATGTGATTGTGATGTGCTATATGTGACATACTGTATGTAGTAACATGTGTTGTGTATTGTTCTCTCTTATCCTTTCGTCTGTATCTACTTGTCTTTCATCCTTTTTATTTTATTTTATATTTTTTAAACTAATGCTGTTGATATATTGTGATTCTAACGGTGTCTATTTCCATCTGGCCGGGGACACCAGCTGGAAATGAGCCATGTCGGCTAAAGCTGCTCCATTGACTGTTTTTGTGACAGTTCATCGACGGGGACTGTCCACGACACTATGAACAAATAAACTACACTCCGCTGGCCATGAGGAGCACCTCAGGGTTCAGTATCTCGCCCAAGGACACATCGACATGTTGACGAACGCACTCCCTCTCAGCCACAGTCTCCCTGAACAGTGCGGTGGTGAACGTGCACTGTTCAGGGAGATATTAGATCATTGTCCAGTAGAACAGTAACGTTCATATTAAGCCCTTAGATTCATATGGTGTTGAACATTAAAAACAAAGCACGTGGGCAAGTTACAGCAAGTTGCATGATACTCATTTCTCGCTTATGATCATGAGCGGCTGAATGTTGTGTCAAGCTAAATGTTGCTGCAAGGCATTATGGGGCAGCATTTTCTCCTTTCCTTTCCTAAAGGAAGGTCCAGTGTTTCCTAAAGGAGGTTATTAAGGAAGTTTCAAAGCTCCTTTCCTATCCTCTAGAGAATCAGCTGTTACCATGAGGAACTTCAGGGTTAGGAACCTTCCCGAGCTAAAACTGACAATAACTACATTTACTTTAAGTACAATTCTGAGGTACTTGAACTTTACTTGAATATTTCAATGTGTTGCTACCGTGTACTTCTACTCCAATACAGTTCAGAGGTAAGTGGTGTACTTTTCCTCCACTACATGTATTTAATCCCTTTAGTTACTTCACAGATCTGGATGAATGATGTGAAATATAATCAAGTGTTAAATCAGACTTTAGTTCCACCTGGAGTAAATCCACAAGCTACCCTGCAGTATACAAAGTACTTCAAACTAGCTGCACCTTTACCAGCTTTGAGAACACTTTCATGATCAATCATTATAAAACATATCATATATATTATTCTGAAATGGACCAATCTGCACAATCACTACTTGTACTTACTAGAGAGAGAGAGAGGAAGTGATTCTGATCTGACTCCTCCCTCCTCTCAAACTCAGCAGAACTTCCTCATTCCTCACATTTCCGCCTCGAGGCCGAACAGCAAATATTAGTTTTGCTCCTGAACAGGAAGACGTGAAGAGCTGCTGGATGTTCACGTTTAAACTCTTATCTCCACCTATTTTGTACATTATTTAATTTCTTGTACATAACATATTCTATTTACATGTATATAGACTTCTTGCACTATTTTGTATTTTGTATTTTTGTATTTCATTATATATGTTGCATTGTTGGAGGAGCTCAGGTCAGAAGAATTTCATTGCCATTTCTACTCTGCTGAGCATATGATGATAAAACCTTTGAATCTTTGAGTCTTGAATCTCTGGTTCATCCTGAGAAAATGCCAAGAGAGGAGAGTCATAAGAAACAACAAAGAGGCAGGGAGTTTGAGTATCATTCAGAGAGAGTCCTATAGTTGCTAGAACAGGCCTTTAACCAATCATAAGGCTGCCTTTAATATCATGGTCTTTTTGGTAAATATTAAAATCAGGATTATTCTGGACGGAGGACTTTGGATGCATGATTGGTTTATTTATTTAGATTTTCATTCTTTTTTTTTAACTGTGGATTCAAGCACAGATTTCTGCCAGATGGAAGCTCGGAAATTAATCATTAGGGTTCTTCTTCTGGGGAACATGAATATCTACGTCGGTTGATTACTAATTCTACCTTTAACAGCTGTTTCTTTGTATGTAAATAAAGGAATCAACACTGCTCAGTTATAACCCCATGTTGGTATCACACTTTTAACGCCACAAAAACTCTCAGTTAGATTAAATTAAACCTGGAGGGTAGAAGCTTTCCATCGTTCTGAATCAGAAATAAACCTCTTACATTTCTGACTATTGTTGAAAATCGGAAGCTGCTATCGTTAAAATGTCTACGATGTGAGCATGTGATCCCTGATGAGCGTTTTGTGTGTGTTTCGTGTGTGTTTCGTGTGTGTTTCGTGTGTGTTTCGTGTGTGTTTCGTGTGTTTCGTGTGTGTTTCGTGTGTGTTTCGTGTGTGTTTCGTGTGTTTCGTGTGTGTTTCGTGTGTGTTTCATGTGTTTCGTGTGTGTTTCATGTATGTTTCGTGTTTCGTGTGTGTTTTGGGCATTTCGTGTGCGTTTCGTGTGTGTTTCGTGTGTTTCGTGTGTGTTTGTGCGTTTCGTGTGCGTTTCGTGTGTTTCTTGTGCGTTTCGTGTGTGTTTCGTGTGTTTCGTGTGCGTTTCGTGTGTGTTTCGTGTGCGTTTCGTGTGTGTTTCGTGTGTTTCGTGTGCGTTTCGTGTGTGTTTCGTGTGTTTCGTGTGCGTTTCGTGTGTGTTTCGTGTGTGTTTCGTGTGCGTTTCGTGTGTGTTTCGTGTGTTTCGTGTGCGTTTCGTGTGTGTTTCGTGTGCGTTTCGTGTGTGTTTCGTGTGTTTCGTGTGCGTTTCGTGTGTGTTTCGTGTGCGTTTCGTGTGTGTTTCGTGTGTTTCGTGTGCGTTTCGTGTGCGTTTCGTGTGTTTCGTGTGCATTTCGTGTGTGTTTCGTGTGTTTCGTGTGTGTTTCGTGTGTTTCGTGTGCGTTTCGTGTGTGTTTCGTGTGCGTTTCGTGTGTGTTTCGTGTGTTTCGTGTGCGTTTCGTGTGCGTTTCGTGTGCGTTTCGTGTGTTTCGTGTGCGTTTCGTGTGTTTCGTGTGCATTTCGTGTGTGTTTCGTGTGTTTCGTGTGCGTTTCGTGTGTGTTTCGTGTATTTCGTGTGTGTTTCGTGTGTGTTTCGTGTGTTTCGTGTGCGTTTCGTGTGCGTTTCGTGTGCGTTTCGTGTGTGTTTCGTGTGTTTCGTGTGTGTTTTGGGTGTGTTTCGTGTGTTTCGTGTGTGTTTCGTGTGTGTTTCGTGTGTTTCGTGTGTGTTTCGTGTGCGTTTCGTGTGTTTCGTGTGCGTTTCGTATGTGTTTCGTGTGCGTTTCGTGTGTGTTTTGTGCGTTTCGTGTGCGTTTTGTGTGCGTTTCGTGTGTTTCGTGTGTTTTGTGTGCGTTTCGTGTGTTTCGTGTGTTTCGTGTGTGTTTCTTGTGCGTTTCGTGTGTGTTTTGTGCGTTTCGTGTGTGTTTCGTGTGTGTTTTGTGTGTGTTTCGTGTGCGTTTCGTGTGTGTTTTTTGTGTTTCGTGTGTTTCGTGTGTTTTGTGTGTGTTTCGTGTGTTTCGTGTGTTTCGTGTGTGTTTTGTGCGTTTCGTGTGTGTTTTGTTCGTTTCGTGTGTGTTTCGTGTGTGTTTCGTGTGTGTTTCGTGTGCGTTTCGTGTGTGTTTTGTGCGTTTCGTGTGTGTTTCGTGTGTGTTTCGTGTGCGTTTCGTGTGTGTTTCGTGTGTGTTTTGTGCGTTTCGTGTGTGTGTTTCGTGTGTGTTTCGTGTGTGTTTTGTGTGTTTTGTGTGTTTCGTGTGTGTTTCGTTTGTGTTTCGTGTGTTTCGTGTGTGTTTCGTGTGTGTGTTTCGTGTGTGTTTCGTGTGTGTGTTTCGTGTGTGTTTTCGTGTGTGTTTTTGTGTGTTTTTTTGTGTTTCGTGTGTTTTCGTGTGTTTCGTGTGTTTCGCGTGTGTTTCGTGTGTGTGTTTCGTGTGTGTTTCGTGTGTGTTTTTTGTGTTTCGTGTGTTTCGTGTGTTTCGTGTGTGTTTCGTGTGTGTGTTTCGTGTGCGTTTCGTGTGTGTTTCGTGTGCGTTTCGTGTGTGTTTCGTGTGTTTCGTGTGCGTTTCGTGTGTGTTTCGTGTGCGTTTCGTGTGTGGTTTCGTGTGTTTCGTGTGCGTTCGTGTGCGTTTGTGTGTTTCGTGTGCGTTTCGTGTGTGTTTCGTGTGTTTTCGTGTGCATTTCGTGTGTGTTTCGTGTGTTTCGTGTGCGTTTCGTGTGTGTTTCGTGTATTTCGTGTGTGTTTCGTGTGTTTCGTGTGCGTTTCGTGTGTGTTTCGTGTGTGTTTCGTGTGTGTTTCGTGTGTGTTTTTTGTGTTTCGTGTGTTTCGTGTGTTTCGTGTGTGTTTCGTGTGTTGTTTCGTGTGCGTTTCGTGTGTGTTTCGTGTGCGTTTCGTGTGTGTTTTGTTCGTTTCGTGTGTGTTTCGTGTGTGTTTCGTGTGTGTTTCGTGTGCGTTTCGTGTGCGTTTCGTGTGTTTCGTGTGCGTTTCGTGTGTGTTTCGTGTGTTTCGTGTGCATTTCGTGTGTGTTTCGTGTGTTTCGTGTGCGTTTCGTGTGTGTTTTCGTGTATTTCGTGTGTGTTTCGTGTGTTTCGTGTGCGTTTCGTGTGCGTTTCGTGTGTGTTTCGTGTGTGTTTCGTGTGTTTCGTGTGTGTTTTGGGTGTGTTTCGTGTGTTTCGTGTGTGTTTCGTGTGTGTTTCGTGTGTTTCGTGTGTGTTTCGTGTGCGTTTCGTGTGTTTCGTGTGCGTTTCGTGTGCGTTTCGTATGTGTTTCGTGTGCGTTTCGTGTGTGTTTTGTGCGTTTCGTGTGCGTTTTGTGTGCGTTTCGTGTGTTTCGTGTGTTTTGTGTGCGTTTCGTGTGTTTCGTGTGTTTCGTGTGTGTTTCTTGTGCGTTTCGTGTGTGTTTTGTGCGTTTCGTGTGTGTTTCGTGTGTGTTTCGTGTGTGTTTTGTGTGTGTTTCGTGTGCGTTTCGTGTGTGTTTTTTGTGTTTCGTGTGTTTCGTGTGTTTTGTGTGTGTTTCGTGTGTTTCGTGTGTTTCGTGTGTGTTTTGTGCGTTTCGTGTGTGTTTCGTGTGTGTTTTGTGTGCGTTTCGTGTGTGTTTCGTGTGTGTTTTCGTGTGTGTTTTGTGCGTTTCGTGTGTGTTTCGTGTGTGTTTCGTGTGCGTTTCGTGTGTGTTTCGTGTGTGTTTTGTGCGTTTCGTGTGTGTTTTGTGCGTTTCGTGTGTGTGTGTTTCGTGTGTGTTTCGTGTGTGTTTTGTGTGTTTTGTGTGTGTTTCGTGTGCGTTTCGTGTGTGTTTTGTGCGTTTCGCGTGTGTTTCGTGTGTGTTTCGTGTGCGTTTCGTGTGTGTTTCGTGTGTGTTTTGTGCGTTTCGTGTGTGTGTTTCGTGTGTGTTTCGTGTGTGTTTTGTGTGTTTTGTGTGTTTCGTGTGTGTTTCGTTTGTGTTTCGTGTGTTTCGTGTGTGTTTCGTGTGTGTGTTTCGTGTGTGTTTCGTGTGTGTGTTTCGTGTGTGTTTCGTGTGTGTTTTTTGTGTGTTTTTTGTGTTTCGTGTGTTTCGTGTGTTTCGTGTGTTTCGCGTGTGTTTCGTGTGTGTGTTTCGTGTGTGTTTCGTGTGTGTTTTTTGTGTTTCGTGTGTTTCGTGTGTTTCGTGTGTGTGTTTCGTGTGTGTTTCGTGTGTGTGTTTCGTGTGTGTTTTTTGTGTTTCGTGTGTTTCGTGTGTTTCGCGTGTGTTTCGTGTGTGTGTTTCGTGTGTGTTTTGTGTGTTTCGTGTGTGTTTCGTGTGTGTGTTTCGTGTGTGTGTTTCGTGTGTGTTTCGTGTGTGTTTTTTGTGTTTCGTGTGTTTCGCGTGTGTTTCGTGTGTGTGTTTCATGTGTTTTGTGTGTTTCGTGTGTGTTTCGTGTGTGTGTTTCGTGTGTGTGTTTCGTGTGTGTTTCGTGTGTGTGTGTGTTTCGTGTGCGTTTCGTGTGCGTTTCATGTGTTTCGTGTGTGTTTCGTGTGTGTTTCGTGTGTGTTTTGTGCGTTTCGTGTGCGTTTCGTGTGCGTTTCGTGTGTTTCGTGTGTGTTTCGTGTGCGTTTCGTGTGCGTTTCGTGTGTGTTTCGTGTGTGTTTCGTGTGCGTTTCGTGTGTGTTTTGTGCGTTTCGTGTGCGTTTCGTGTGTGTTTCGTGTGTTTCGTGTGTGTGTTTCGTGTGTGTTTCGTGTGCGTTTCGTGTGTGTTTCGTGTGTTTCGTGTGTGTTTCGTGTGTTTCGTGTGCGTTTCGTGTGCGTTTCGTGTGCGTTTCGTGTGTGTGTTTCGTGTGTGTGTTTCGTGTGTGTTTCGTGTGCGTTTCGTGTGTGTTTCGTGTGTGTTTTTTGTGTTTCGTGTGTTTCGTGTGTGTTTCGTGTGTTTCGTGTGTGTTTTTTGTGTTTCGTGTGCGTTTCGTGTGTGTTTCGTGTGTGTTTTTTGTGTTTCGTGTGTTTCGTGTGTTTCGTGTGTGTTTCGTGTGTGTTTCGTGTGTTTCGTGTGTGTTTCGTGTGTTTCGTGTGTGTTTTGTGTACGTCGGGTCTATAATGTGGCAGCTGGTGCTCTGAGGACAGGTGAGGCTTGGGGCTGAATCACATCCTCGCTCTCCAGAAGGACTAAAAACACATTTCACATGTTGACTGTTTTCAACACGTTTGTCTGAAACTAAAAACGAAACTCATAGACCTTGGCTCAGTTTTAATCTTTATCTAAAATGTGCTGTACTTTGTTAAATACAAATGTGGTTTCTGTTTCACAATTTGGTGCAAAAATAAGTTCTCAGATCCTTTTTGAAGTACTTTGTTGGAGGTAAAACTTCTACAGTAAAAAAATCACTTAAGCCTCATCAGTAAGATAAAGTTGAATGTTTTTGGAAATGACGGCTCTGTTTTTCTCCTGTACCGTTGTTGCTCTAAGGGGAAAACCTGTTATCTGTAATACTGGGAGTTTCCCTGCTCACAACTTAGTGATACAAACTGAATAACAGTGAAGAGGGGCATAACAGGAGACAAGCCGTGAGTAAATAAAGATAAAGTGAGTAGTTAGTCATCTTGAACTAATCAGTAACTTAACCCGTAACACTGATGTATGAAAGGGAAAAGAGGTGTTTTTCTGACTGGAGTGTGGTGCATGAATACTATAAAGTACAGTACCAGAGAAAAGCACTTCAAAGTATGTACAATACTCTGAGTAGATACACACACCGCCCTCTGACTGTGAGCACAGAGAGGAAGGTTTCTGAATCTTCTCAGTCAACAACCGACAAACATGACGAGACACGATCATCTATCTATCACCACCAGAGACTGACACACACACACACACACACACACACACACACACACACACACACACACACACACACACACACACACACACACAAAGATAATAAGCCAGTGAGTCTGCATGTCTAAAAATAAAGGGCTCGCCCTCAGAGGCAGTCACTCCCCGCTGGAGGCTTTTTGGTGGCTGGAGGTTTCAGATGTTTCCCTTCAGACCAAACATGGAGTCCTGCATGAAGAGGAGGAGGAGGAGGAGGAGGAGGAGGAGGAGGAGGAGGAGGAGGAAGAGGAGTCCTGAGAAAAACACACAAACATTAACAGCTACTGTCGGCTGGCTGTGCAGAGTCTGTGAAAAACACATTTTCTTCTACTTTTACTAAAGTACAGAGCGGAGTAAATTCTGACTAATAGTCGTTTTTTTTTGGTCAAAAATATTATTTGTTTCATTCACACATTTATTTTCAGAATTCTGAGATTAAAGAATTCAATTATTTATTTATTTTGGTCACATCCCACATTTTTAAAAAAGATTTCATGTGGCCCTAATCCTCTTCCTCACTTTTTTTTATTGAAAGCCCTGAACACCTTTTCCATCATATATTTTTTCCATTTGGTACGGCCCTCGAGGTAATTTATAAACACACGCAAAAAAGTGAGTGCCTGTTTTTCCTGGCCAAGGTCAGGGTCCTTGAACACAACACGAGCCTAAGTATCATCACGTGGTCTATGGGTGTTTCTCAATCGCGAGTAAAGCTGCTTCAGAGCCACTATTTCAAGCATACTACGTCATCGAGTGCCGCCGAAGTACTGTTCCAATCTCCAGCATACTTGGAAATCTACCGAGCCCGGCGTACTCCGTTTGGAGAAATATCGAGGCTGCACATGAGTAGACTTCGCGGTCTTAAAATCCCCACAATGCTTTGTGCACGGACCAATTTCCAAAATCTGTGGCGGAAGATGTAAGGAGGCGGGGCCTCTCATATGACGCACACCTGCACACTTGCTAGCCTGTTCCACTCTTTGTTTTCCAAATGCCAGGAAGTATTCTTGCCTCGCTTCTGAAGCAAGAAGCTCGGCAGACATGTGCTACCAAGCAAGCGTACTCGCGATTGAGAAACACCCCCTGTCTCGTCTGACAGGGGTGCAGTTCTGACTGAGAGCACCAGAACGCCGCTCCGGCACTTCACAAAGTGCAGTACCCATAAGGAGCCGTACTCATGCCTCAGGTTCTGCGTGGCTGTGTCTTTAGTTGAAAGCCCAGAGATCTGTTCATCTGTCATACTGATCATACAGTCAATCACTTTGCTGTTATTAGCATCTGGTTAGCTAGCTATGCTAACGAATATAAGAAGCTTTTTCTCCAACCAGTGAGGTAAAGGCACATCTTTATATGATCATTATAGTTATAAAAAAATAAGAGAATAAAGTAAACAGGTATAAAATACTATATGACAGTAAAAAAAAGTTGTTATTAATAAACAAGAATAGAGTTTGAAAGGAGAGTGATTTGTGAAATATCCATAAAGAAAAATAAATCTGTTTCCAGTTCAGTTTCATATGTTGAGAGATGTTTCCATAGATCTCCTCATGTTGCTCTCAAAGTGCTCCAGATTGATGCTTTTAACTTCAATATTTAAAAACAAATCTTCCCGGGGGAGCATGCCCCCCGGACCCCCCTGGAGGAGGTTAGGTCCCCCCCCACTTAAATGAGGTCCACATGGATAGGAAACTAAATACATTTGCACACATCTTGGGGGGGGCAGTCCATGTAAACATTTATAAATAAAACACATACTTTTAAAAGACTTCAAATTGTCAAAACTGAAGAAATGGTGTTTCTCAAGGATGGTACAGTGGTGGTATGAATGTGTCTTTCTGTCAAACACCTTGATAGCTCTCTCTCTCAGCTGTTCTATTGGTTTCAGGTTTGTGGCACAAGCAAACGACCAGTTTGTCAAACAGTATTCAATGTGGGATAGAATCATACAGTGGAGGTATGACTTTGCAGCATTGACAGTTAAGAAAGGTCTGATTTGTTTTAAATGTTGCAAGTTGAATTTAACGGTATTGGATACTTTCTTGATGTGTTTCTTAAAAGTCAAGTTCGAGTCCATTATGACTCCAAGCAGTGGCGGCCGGTGGTCTTTTTTTTTGGTGGGGCTCTTGACGTACCGTAAGTGACCTACCCGGGGGGTCCGGGGGGTTTCCCCCCGGAATTTTTTTTCGAGAAATGACCCCTTAAATGATGACTTCTGGTGATGTTAGAGGGGGGGGGAAAGGAGAAATCGAGGCTTAAAAATATGAGAAGACTGATCAATACCTCCATAATCTTCAGTGTGGAAAATATTATTTATCAACCTGAACATCTACTACTTTACCAGGAATTTGTGTTCTCAGAACTGGTCTGTTTTTTTTCTTTCTTAAAACTGTTCATGTTTTATGAACCAACACCTTCACCAAGTAGCTTTACAGTGAACTGCATGGGAGATATAAAATTAATAGCATCTTTTCAGTAGCATTAATTATAAATATTTAAGTGGTTCAATACAAGTCACTACAGCATTTCAAACTGAACTGTGAATAAATGCAATTTAAAAAAAATAACCACAGCACAAAATGTCATAAATTGTGTTTTTTCTTTGTTTCTCTGAGGATTATTTACAAACAGGCTTATTTACATATAGCAATAACTCAGAAATGAAAAAGCTACATCGTCTAACACGAACAACCAGTTAGCATAATGATAATATATGTGTTATGTACAATGTAACTGGCAAGGCTAGAGCAAGAAAGAACATAAAGTTTGCAAAAGGTTTAAATAACTTCAAGTATCTGTCTTCAGATTACGTGGAGGTTTTAGTCCGATGGGAAGCAGATTTTAAGCGACACCGAAGATAAACCAAAAATGTGGTGGAGCTGCAAACCGTGTAGTGTTGCTGGGACAGAACAGGAGCTATAACCGTTGGAAAATACATCACAGACAATGCAACAAACGTGGAGACAGAACAATCACTTCTGTGATAAATGCCCACTTATTAATAAACTTCTAACAACCATGGGAAACCTCCTCTCTACATATAAAGTGATATCCAAGCATGGGAAACAAAAGACAGCATTTACCTGTTTGCATCCAGCTAGCCAAGCCTTTCTTGTGTACCAGCTACTTGTGAAGCCTCGTGTATAAATGTTGTCTTTTTCACGAGATTGCTGCGATATATTCAAATCGGGTTGGTCCGGTGCAAGGTCTTTAAGCAACAATTTATCTGCCAAACTTCTCCTTTCGAAAGGATTGGAGATTAGCTCTTGAACAGAATTAGCCGGGGACCGAGGTCCGGAGACTCCACCTGCACACGAAGCCATCCTCATCAACTACTGCGTCAACCGGATACGAGTCACTGTCCAAACTACTCACAGACTGCACTGGGCGCTGACATTGGCGCCCGGTGACCGTCATCTTTGACGACGCTGATTGGCTGAAATTATATTTTCGCGGCATAGTTTACACGTTACAGATAGCAACAGTCAGCTGCTGGTGGCTGCTGCTGCACTGGTTGAAGGCTCCTCTCTTAGCGCCCAGACGAGAGAAGGTGCATGGGCAAGGCCAGGCAGGAAACATGTGACTTATCAGTAACTTTAGACATCGTAACACAATTTTAAACGAGATTTTATTGTAGATTATACATTTTACTGATACCAATTATATAATATTTACCTTGTTCATTAAAAATAAAAATAAAAACATATATTTTTTTTTAAACATATTTTTTTTTTTTTATTTTAATTTGAATT
>NW_022988006.1:0-12500 GCF_902827165.1 Trematomus bernacchii | reverse complement strand
ATTAGGCAAACGAAGCCGCTGACGTCACTTCTTCTTCTTCTGCTTTGGGTTTACTGGCAGGCCGCAAACAACTTCACGGCGTATACTGCCACCCGAAGTCCCGGAGTCCGGGTGGCAGTAAATCGCCACCCGAAGTCCCGGGTAAATCGCCAGAAGCGCCGACACCTCCTCATCACTCCACCGCTCCCACAATTTCTTTTGTGTTGCCATAAGTTAGTCTCTCTCCGTTGGTGCGCTGGGCTAATGCTAATGCTAATAATACTAATGCGAGTAAATAAAATGGCGGCTTCACAAAACTTTTCTGAGTTTTACGGGGCGTGGTTTGCAATTCGCCCAGCCAATCAGAAATTGTTAGTGTGGCCGACACACCCACGAACCTTTTCCTCCTCAGGAAAGTACCACCTCTCTAGCAGGGACTATCTGGGGATGAAAAGGTTCACGCGAACGAGGTTCTAGTTCCAGATCCTTTTGGTGTGAACGCAAAATCCCAAGAACTATCGGAACTATTCCTGGGAAAAGTACTCCGGACATGGTGTGTCGAATATAAAAACAACAACATTGTACAGTATATCCAATATTTAAAAAAAAAACGACATTGTATAGAATGTTGAATATTTTTAAAAGAAATTGACATTGTATAGTACAGGCATCCTCAAAGTCCGGACTCCGGTCCGGATCCGGACCGAACCACAACTGTCTCTGGACTCTGAGCAAATTATACTTTTCATATGTATTATCTGTATTATCTGTGTTATCTGTGAGACATCGCCACAACGCAACGAGTCAAAATTCTCTGCTATGTCCACTGCAAACAGCGCTCTAGATGTACGACTGTTCCACTGTCTGTGTGTGTCTGTCAACGCTTTGGTCCAATCACATTCAGCATCCCGTCAGCGTTTTTTCCCCCCACCAATAGTCTGCGAATCAGAGGCACAGTAGGGCGGGTCTTCGCGGAATGAGGGTGGGAAAAATGCGTGTTTCGTGTCGTCTCTTTCAGAGCGAGAGTTTAAAAAAAAAAAAAGTCAGGGCGAGAGTTAACAGCTCATCTAGTTGCATCTGTACTGTAGCTAGTAGCCTAGTTTCACCTACCGGGGTGGCATGGGGTGGCAACTGCCACCCTAAAAATAGGCGTTGCCACCCCAGCTGCCACCCCAGTTAGCAGCTTTGTTTTGAAAGAAAAGTTGTGGCTCATCGGACATTTATGAGAGAAAGTCTCTAATGTCCGAGTGCAAGTGAATGCAGCACAAGATGCACGTCTTGTAACCCCTCCCCCGGCCCTGGCGCGAGCGTGGAAATATGATTGGCGGCGATTTCATTTGAATGGGACGGCACAAAACGAGAAGCATTCGGACCCAAGTACTGAAGGAATGAGGTATTTGCGGTCTGCAATGACAGAGAAGAGACTGTCAGTGTGGCTGGACTCAGCATTGAATCAAAACGCACTAAAGCTGTTGATCTTAATCAGTTTGTGAGGCGTTTTGCTGAACAAGATGGTAATCGCCGCATTCAGCTGTAATATACATTACATGCTCTGCTCACGGATGAGCATACAACACTGTTAAGATGATGACCTTACGTGTGTAAATATATTTTTTTCTTTGTGGGGGTCTGCGCCCCAAAAAACAGTTTTAAGTCCTGAGAAAGTCAAATAAGACGGTGTGTAAAACTACCCTGCCCAGCCAAAAAAAAGTAACCACTTTGATTGAACTAGGCCAGTAGGTAAGGACACTCCACTGGATAATAACTGAAGTATAAAAGAATGCATGACTGAAGTGATGGAGACCATGTTTGAAGGCAAACAAAAAGAGGAAATAACAGGTCAAATCAAGCAAATCCCCCTCTCAGATTCCACAGCAACCAGAAGAACATAAATACTGGCTGGTGATTTGATTAATCAGCTTTGTTATGGAATAAAAAATGCACAGTGCATTTCCTTAGCTGTGGATGAGTCCACTGACACCACTGACAATGCTCAGTTGCTGGTGTTTGTGAGTTTTTATGATGAGGCAAAGGGGGAGTTTGTTGAAGATGTGTTGGGCCTGACGAACCTCAGTGGACACACAAGGGACATTTATAAAGCAATAATGGGAATGCTGCCTTTATTCATAACTGTGCAGCTCTCACACTGCGACTCTGAGGGATCAAGCACAGACACAATAACAATGAAAACTGCTGCATACAGATTATTTTTGTTTTTGCAACCTCGTGTTAAGAATCTTGTTGCAATTGTTTAAAAGTTTGAATGACCGTAATAAACGGACCTTTGTCTTATTGAAATTTTTTTTTTGGACCTTTAAGATTTGTATTTGAGTACCCCTGGTATAGTATGTCAAATATAAAAAAAAAACGACACATTATGTCGAATATTTTCAAATAAACTGCATAGTATATTGAATATTTAAAATAAAAAGGACATAGTATAGTATTTTGAATGTTTAAAATAAAAACGAGATTGTACACTATGTCGAGTATAAAAACAAACGACATGGTACAGTATGTCGAATATTTACAAAAAAACGACATAGTATAGTATGCCGTATTTCTTTGGCCTACTCTGATTGGCTCCCTCGAGGTGCTCCCAATCCCCAATCAGGGCATGCATAAAGGCCTGAGGAAGGCTGCAACAACAACAACAACAACAACAACAACCTGGAGTTCAGCCACCACATTGGCCAAATTGCAACACAGGTAAATTGTTCGCTCGGATTCCTACACCGCAATCTACGCACTATTCTCTTGCACTATTTTATTTGTTATTTATTTAAGATAAATAAGATCAGAAGTACTTTATTGATCTCAATTTGGGAAATGTTTGCGTTGCAGCAGCATAAAAAGACATGGCATTGTACTTTATAGATATTTAAAGACTAGAAACAATCCAAAATGTAAACATCTCAAATAGAAATAAAATTGCATTAGAAAAAGTAGAAAATATAGGATATTATCCATATATATCCGGTCTCTGATAGTGTTACGTTATTATGAGAGTGCTCTCATACTTGTTTGATTCTGAAATATTTATATAAATATATGTGTGTATATATGTCCGCATCTGTAGCCTGTTATTGTCTCATTATACCGCACTGTGAATGAATTAAAAGTAAATATATAAGTCGTCATGAACACATCTGTCCATCAGACAGAGGGTTGCTGTGCCTCCTGTCATCATTAATGGACGTCTCTTTAAAATGACCGCTCAGAGGAGAGGAGTTCTCATTTCTCTAACCGCCTGCTGCTTCCCCTCCTCTCTCCTCGGCTCCCCTCCTCTCTCCTTGGTTCCCCTCCTCGAGTCCTCCGCTCACATCTCCTGTGGGCGGGACTAAGACACGAGGAAAGGAGTCGAGGAGGGGAAATGAGTGAAATGAGAAAGGCCCCCTGTGTCTTGTCTTCCTTCCTGTGTTTTCTCTCCTGTGTCTGATTGTCTGATTGTGTTCACCTGTTGCCCTTGTGTTTCTGCCTCCCCTGCCCAGCTGTGTCTTGTCCTGTGATTACCCTTCTGTGTATTTAGACTTGTCTTCCCCTGTGCTCCATGTCGGTTCATTTTCTTTCCTTTCACGTCATGCTCCATGTTTGTCCCTGAAGTTTTTGGTCCTGGATTCCTTACCCGTGCTCCCCTGATTTGGTAATGTTAAAGGTCCCATGTCATGGCCATTTCCACTGATCATAATTCCATTGTTGAGGTATACTAAAATAGATTTATACTGTGCAATTTTCCAAACTCACATTGGTTTCGCATACAGCATCTCTGTCAAGCATGTGTATTCAGCAGTATTCACTCTCTCCACTAAACGACTCGTTGGAGCTCTTGCCCCCCCCTCCCTGTGAGCCTAGTGTGCTCCGATTGGTCAGCTCGGCCACTCTGTTCTGATTAGTCAACCACCAGAGAGGCTGCGCCCATGTCTAAACGGCTGCTCTCAGCCAAACATCAGTCTTATCATGCCGTCGGTACAGCCGTATATTTTATACGCCAACTAACCGAACTGAACCTACAACTGTTGTTATAGAAGAGTGTGACGGCCCCAGGGCCTTTGTGCAGGTGTGTTGCAGGGCTTACGGTGGGGTGGAGCTGAAGAGGGTAATCAGCGCGATCACGGACACCTCCGTAGCCGGTGCTATTAATCCCAGCGGCCCAGAGTCTCTCTCCAAAGCGGCTGCAGAAGGACGAACTGAGCGACCCTCTCCCCTCGACCACCTATCTCTGCATTTACCACAATAAATGTGCCGTGGTTTTGTAAACTCGTGTATGTCTCCTTGCCTTTCCGTTGTGGCCTACGAGCCGGTCGTAACAAAGAGTAAGTTATTTTTACCTGTAATAAACTACTACTGTTTGATGAGAAATCAAATCATGGTTTGCTATATATGAATTCAGGGAAGAAAGGATAGGCCTACTAAGTATTTCCATTAAACTTTATTTTTAGAAATGTACAAAATGAACATAAATATACATATATACACGGTATATCATCCATTCCTCCTCGCATCTTGCCTGCGCACAGTCCGGTGCGGTGCCTTTTAGCACGGCCTCAGTAGTAGTAGAAGTCCCTTCCCCGTCATGGATTGTCCGCCAGGATCTGGCTGGACGAAATCAAATGCAAATCACAAAATATTAGAGAAACTTAGTTGTTTTAGATTCGTTAGTAGTAGTTGTGTAATGAACAGCTTGCCTGCTAATATGCTAACCTAGCTTTGTTTACCTTGGTAGCTAACACGATATGAACGTTAGCTTGGAGGAAAGGCAACTATAATGCAGTGTAATAAAACTACTATGAACAAAAGCTAGTGGTTCATATTAGGCTAGCAATAACGTGTTTATAATTGCAATCGTATACGGGTATTCTGCTACCATACAATGTAACTTGCATGAATACATTGTTTTGCGCTAGCATACAGCTAGCCTCGTTAGCTACATGCAGTATATGTACTGTCACAATGTACGGTAAATCACCCGGAGTATACTGTATGAGTATTCCGTGTGTGTGACTGCAGACATTCTCCTGCCATGACAAACATGTAAGGCCATCTGCTGACATTGTAGTTGATATATTTAAACGCTAGCAACGTAGCATCACAAAAATGTTTTTCCGACCAAAACTAGCTCTAGCTCCGTGTGTTAGATCGGTTGCATACACGCTACGCCAGCTATAATGTAATTACGTTTCGCGACTGACCGCACGGCAAATCACCCGGAGTATACTGTCAATAGGTATTTTGTGTGTGAATGCAGACATTCTCCTGCTATGAGATACATGTATGCAAGGCCATCTGCTGATATTAGAGTTGATATATGGAAACTCTAGCAACTTAGTTAGCACAGTTAGCACTGTGTCAATGGCTTAGCAGTCCAACACAGTTTACACATTTAAACAGTCTTGTTTGATAAATACACAAATAACAATGCAAACTTACAGGTTGTATACCCAGATCTTCCCCTGCTCCAAACGGTCCAAACAAGCTGTGCATATCCGGCCTCAAACTGGGCAATGTTTTTGGAAGCTTTCGTCTGTGAAATGCCGGTTCTTCGAACCTCTGGAGGAACACGCCGCTGCTGGTGTGGCCATAGCTCTTCGGGATTGGTCCATTTCGTTCCGGGTACCGCATGACATCAGGCGGTACCCGGAAGAATCAAATGGGCAGTGACGTATCTCCAACGAGGCGTTTTGGGGAGGTATTTTCTGTGTTAGAGTTTTACTCGCTACAGGGTGTACTTTGAGGGTTTTGACTCTGCACACCGTTTACATGCATAAAAACCTTCATAACACACAAGGGGACGGGTAATAACCGGAAAAGCATGACATGGGAGCTTTAAGTTTGTTCCTTGTTTTCTTTTGTCATCGGCTTTTTGTGAAATAAAGCTCGCTTTTTGTTACCCTTTGAAACCCGCTTCTTCCTTTTTAAACTGCATTTGGGTCCTACCTTTTCCCGAATCCTGACAGAATGAACCGACCAACTATGGACCCAGCGGTTTTTCATTTTGACTTGGAGCTGTTCGATCTCGAGTACACTCTTCGGTTTATTTATGCTGAGTGGAGTAGAACCTCGGCTAGAAGGGACAAAGAGGCTGCCCTCAAAAAGGCACAAATGGAGGTGGCCAACATGCCATGGTTGAGGAGCTCGTTGCCTGAATGGCTCAGAGTATTTTCACGCAGCCCGTGTGCCAGTTTCCATTCTCGGGCCCTTTCTCGGGATCCCGCCTGGCGTTTGGAGGTCCACGGAGCCTCCAAAAAATCTCTAAGAGACGCAAGGCCAAGATTCCAGCCCGTGCTCCAGCAGCTCCAGTTCTGGCCCCAATTCCGGCCCCAGTTCCGATCCCAGCAGCCATGGTTCCAGTCCCAGTTCCGGTCCCAGCAGCCATGGTTCCGGCTCCAGTTCCGGTCCCAGCTGTCATGGTTCCGGCCCCAGTTCCGATCCCAGCAGCCATGGTTCCGGCTCCAATTCCGGTCCCAGCAGCCATGGTTCCGGCCCCAGTTCCGATCCCAGCAGCCATGGTTCCAGTCCCAGTTCTGGTCCCAGCAGCCATGGTTCCGGCCCCAGTTCCGATCCCAGCAGCCATGGTTCCGGCTCCAATTCCGGTCCCAGCAGCCATGGTTCCGGCCCCAGTTCCGATCCCAGCAGCCATGGTTCCAGTCCCAGTTCTGGTCCCAGCAGCCATGGTCCCGGCTCCAGTTCCGGCCCACGCAGCCATGGTCCCGACTCCAGTTTCAGCTGTTGGGACTCCCAGCAGCTGAAACTGAAGCCTTCCGAGTAAATCGCCAGAACGCCGACACCTCCTCATCTCCACCGCTCCCATGTTTTATTTTGTGTTGCCATAAGTTAGTCTCTCTGCGTTTGTGCGCTGGGCGAATGCTAATGCTAATAATGCTAATGCGAGGATAATAAAATGGCGGCTCTACAAAACATTTCAGAGTTGTACGGGGCGTGGTTTGCAATTCACCCAGCCAATCAGAACTGGGGCACTTTTTTCCCCCAGGAAAGTACCATCTCTCAGCAGGCACTAAAAATGGGGGTAAAAGTTCCCGAGATGAAGTGCTCTTTTTGGTGTGAACGCGACATAAGGGGTACTAACGGAACTAAACGCGAAAAGTACGGTGAAAAGTACTCCGGTGTGAACGCGGCTATTGCGTGCCTATTGATTTGAACACGATCCGTGTATCCATCATGTCCTGAGGCCTGTACTACGAAGCTGGATTTTCGCTTAGCCGGCTAAATTCAGGGAAATCTCGGGCTTTCCGGTCCTACGACGCTGGTTCTCTTTTTAGCAGGCTAGATCTCCATGGTAACTTATGCTGAGCGGCAAACCTGCTCCGGAGCAGGTTAGGTGGCAGGCTAAGAGATCAACTCAGTGAAAGCACCGCCTGCTGACCAATCAGAGCTCCGTGTGCGGAGTTTAAAGCGATCAAGTCATATTACAGGATAGAGGAAATACAGAAAAACTGCCGTTGCAGGAAAGACAGCCGGCAAAAATCAACTGACTGTGTGAACGTGAACATTAATAGAATATCCCATCCCATCTTCAGAGCAATCTGACTATTATAACATTAGCGTTAAGAAAGCTTACTTAAATATCTGCCACAACATAAGTAACCGGATCAGAGTAACATTACGTACAGTCTGCGGCACTGTGAGTGCAGACGTCGATGTGTCCCATTATCATTCATATCATATCACATCATAATGTATCATATATTTCCTTATCTGAGTCAGCTGAGCCGTATCTGGCCATGCAACACTCACAGTGTCACATACTGTATGCAGAAGTATTATTTTAAGCAACACATTAAGTTGATGAAACACTCGAGTCAAATGTAATTAAAGTCAGATCGTGTCTTAGACGGGGCAGTGATATCATAAACCTGTTAATGTACGCATTCAAACACTTTCTCTGTTACCAGCTGTATTCACCTTGCAGGTGCAGCTATGTGGCTTTGATCCTGGGTAAAGTGTTTAAGTCATGGATGTTTAAAGTTTAACTTCTTCATATTTGACTAATATTAAAGTTCACTTTTCATTCAGGAAGTATGACGCTGCGCTGTCAGTACGCTTGTCCGTGTTTGTGATTGGTCGAATGCTCCAGATACCACCCCTTTTATGTGAACGCGCACCTAACTAGATAGGACACCGCTGGCTTGAGCAATCCACTTGATAACCAGCGTCGTAGTACAGTTTAGCCAGAGCGCGTATGTTTTGGATTGGGCCAACCGGCTAACTCAAACATATCCAGGTTAGGTTGAACCAGCTTCGTAGTACAGGCCTCTGGTCTTCTCCAAAGAAGAGGGACTAATGAAAACGTTGTCATGTTGCCGTTGTTCAGCATGGAAACATTCATTAGCTAACAATGACATTATTGTTCTATTAATATAAAGGGAGGTCAGGTACTCTTTAAAACAGCTGCTAGTTATGGGTACTTTTTACTGAAGTACATTTCAAAGCCCTCTTTACTTTTACTTGAGTAAAGAAGTTTAGTCAGTACTTCTACTTCTACCAGAGTATTTTTAAACACGAGTATCTGTACTTCTACTTGAGTAAAGGATGTGTACTTTTGCCATCTCTGGAAATCTATCTATCTAGAAGTTGCTCTTAGTTTGCCTTCAGTTTGTTTTGTATCTTGGTTAGTGAGCCCTCTTTATTTTTATTATTTAAAACATTACCTTTAGGTTTCTAGAATCATCATTTTTTTCCCCCTGGGTTATTTTATATTTGGCTACTTCCCTTTTACCGTAGACTATACGGGAATGTAATGCTTGCACATAGTTTGCAAATAATCAATAAATAATTTTTTTTTAAATCAGAAATTAACCAATAAAATAGGAAAAAATAAATACGATTGAAGTAAATTTATGAAAAAATAAATAAATAATATTAAACAAAAATAAAATGTTGATTTGCCTTTTTAAAGTGAAAGTTTAAGAAGTAAAAAATACTTTACGGTTTAAAAAAAGATACAGTATAATGTGCTGTTTGATGCTGAGTGTGGCCACCAGAGGGCAGCACATGCAGGGAATCTGATACCTGTAGTAAATCATCCTTATCATTATTATAACAACAATATTATAATTACATCAACATTTTAGGAGTGGTAGAGGAGGAAGAGGAGGAGGAGGAAGAAGAGGAGGAGGAGGAGGAATTATCATAAAATAATTGTGAATAAAGTGATTTTAATTAATTTAGGTGTGAAAAAAAAAAAGTAAAATTGTTCTTGTTTGTGAAATAAAATAAAAAAATAGCTAAATATGAATCTGACATTTTGAAAAACGTAATCAAATCAGACGAGTCTTTTAAAAAAGCTAAATAATAAAGTGTGTGTGCAGCCAGCAGGGGGAGCCAGAGAGTCAGACAGTATATACAGTCAATACATAGATTATTAAGATTAAAGTCTCTGGATCTTTCTCTATCACACACACACACACACACACACACACACACACACACACACACACACACACACACACACACACACACACACACACAGAGGATGATGTCATTAGTGTGTCCGTCCGTCTGCCTGCTGCAGGATGATAGAGATAAATAATTAAACACTGCTAATGGGACATATCTGTGTGTGTGTGTGTGTGTGTGTGTGTGTGTGTGTGTGTGTGTGTGTGTGTGTGTGTGTGTGTGTGTGTGTGTGTGTGTCATAGCGAGATCAGTGGCTCAGTTTGACCCCCTGACCTCTGGAGACGAGACGTCCGCTGAGATCAATTTCAAGTATTAACACTGATATTTGTACTAGATGACGCTAGTACTCACAGTACTGCAAACACATGTTCTAATGCAATATTCACATCAAAGACGATGAATGCTTATCAATAAACACATGTTTTATTATAATAATAATAATAGATTTATTTTGTTAGCGCTTTTACAGGTGCTCAAAGACGCTTTACAGAGATAGTGAAAAGAAAAGAACAACAAATAAATATATATAGTTAAAGTCAAATAATACAAAAACAATCACACATTAAAAGCCAGATTGAAGAGGTGAGTGTTTGTGAGTGTTTTGAAGCTGGTGAGGTCAGTGCAGTCTGATGGGGGAGTGAGGTCCAGAGGGAGGGGGCAGCAACGGAGAAGGCTCTGTCCCCCCAGGTCCGGTGCTTGGTGCGGGTGGGGATGTCTCTGAAATCTCTGAATTCTGACATTTTTCAAAAAAATTCGGATATTTTTCTAAAATCTTAAAATTCTTACTTTTATCGCAAATGTCAGTTTTCTGAAAATCTGATAATTCTGACGTAAAAATATTTTTTTGGGACTGATTGTGGACAATTCAGACTTTTCTAAAAGTTTCAAAATTCAGATTTTTTTTCTCAAAATTCTAACTTTCTTCTCAAATTTTTATTTTGTATTCAGCCTTTTATACTTTTTTCTGAAAAGCTTCAGAATTATGTTTGTTTTCTCAAAATCTCTGAAGTTTCAAATACTTTTTTTTTTATCTCAATATTCTGATTTATTTTTGAAAATGTATTAATTCAGGATTTTTCTCAGAGGTCTGATTTTCTTTAAAATATCAAAATGTTGAGCCGGCCAGCTGACCAATCAGAGCAGACTGGGCTCTGGTTTCAGACAGAGGGTGAAAAGAGGAGCTGCAGCACAGACAGTATGAGAGAGATAAAGAGCTTTTTGAACATTAAAGCATGGAGACATGTCCCAGTAGAGACACTACATAGAGACATGTCCCAGTAGAGACACTACATGGAGACATGTCCCAGGAGAGACACTACATGGAGACATGTCCCAGTAGAGACACTACATGGAGACATGTCCCAGTAGAGACACTACATGGAGACATGTCCCAGTAGAGACACTACATGGAGACATGTCCCAGTAGAGACACTACATGGAGACATGTCCCAGTAGAGACACTACATGGAGACATGTCCCCAGTAGAGACACTACATGGAGACATGTCCCAGTAGAGACACTACATGGAGACATGTCCCAGTAGAGACACTACATGGAGACATGTCCCAGTAGAGACACTACATGGAGACATGTCCCAGTAGAGACTCTACATGGAGACATGTCCCAGTAGAGACACTATATGGAGACATGTCCCGTAGAGAACACTAAATGGAGACAGTCCCCCAGTAGAGACACTACATGTAGACATGTCCCAGTAGGACACTACATGGAGACATGTCCCAGTAGAGACACTACATGGAGACAGTGTAGTAGACACTACATAGAGACATGTCAGTAGAGGCATACTAGAGAATGTCCCAGTAGAGACACTACATGGAGACATGTCCCAGTAGAGACACTACATGGAGACCATGTCCCGTAGAGACACTACATGGAGACATGTCCCAGTAGAGACCCTACATGAGACATGTCCCAGTAGAGACACCTACATGGAGACATGTCCAGTAGAGACACTACATGTGAGACATTCCCAGTAGAGACACTACATGGAGGGACATGTCCCAGTAGAGACACTACTGGAGACATGTCCCAGTAGAGAACACTACATGGAGACATGTCCCAGTAGAGACACTACATGGAGACATGTCACAGTAGAGACACTACATGGAGACATGTCCCAGTAGAGACACTACATGGAGACATGTCCCAGTAGAGACACTACATGGAGACATGTCCCAGTAGAGACACTACATGGAGACATGTCACAGTAGAGACACTACATGGAGACATGTCCCAGTAGAGACACTACATGGAGACATGTCCCAGGAGAGACACTACATGGAGACATGTCCCAGTAGAGACACTACATGGAGACATGTCACAGTAGAGACACTACATGGAGACATGTCCCGTAGAGACACTACATGGAGACATGTCCCAGTAGAGACACTACATGGAGACATGTCCCAGTAGAGACACTACATGGAGACATGTCCCAGGAGAGACACTACATGGAGACATGTCCCAGGAGAGACTCTACATGGAGACATGTCCCAGGAGAGACTCTACATGGAGACATGTCCCAGTAGAGACACTACATGGAGACATATAGAGACACTACATGGAGACATGTCCCAGGAGAGACACTACATGGAGACATGTCCCAGGAGAGACACTACATGGAGACATGTCCCAGTAGAGACACTACATGGAGACATGTCCCAGTAGAGACACTACATGGAGACATGTCCCAGTAGAGACACTACATGGAGACATGTCCCAGTAGAGACACTACATGGAGACATTCCAGGAGAGACACTACATGGAGACATGTCCCAGTAGAGACACTACATGGAGACATGTCCCAGTAGAGACACTACATGGAGACATGTCCCAGTAGAGACACTACATGGAGACATGTCCCAGTAGAGACATGTCCCAGTAGAGACACTACATGGAGACATGTCCCAGTAGAGACACTACATGGAGACATGTCCCAGTAGAGACACTACATGGAGACATGTAGAGACACTACATGGAGACATGTCCCAGTAGAGACACTACATGGAGACATGTCCCAGTAGAGACACTACATGGAGACATGTAGAGACACTACATGGAGACATGTCCCAGTAGAGACACTACAG
>NW_022988005.1:0-46368 GCF_902827165.1 Trematomus bernacchii | reverse complement strand
CGGCCAGAGAGTCTGTCATATCTCGGTCCTATCCTCCAGGCAACGCTGTGGCCAAAACTGGGCTAAAAACTAAAAAAACTAAAAAATATTTCATCCAGGGAAATTTGGGTGAAGATGAAAAAAAGTACCCGGAAAATAGTGCTTCATTAGCCAGCAGCAGTCCCCTGTCGACTCATTGTGACATTCCTACAGGGTTACATAGAACCAGGGTTGTGGGCTCCGAGCCATCTCCGAGACATCTCTAGTCCGTGTGATAATGGGGGAATGTACCCCAAAATAGTCCTTCATTAGCCAGCAGCAGTCCCCTGTCGACTCATGTGACATTCCTCCAGGGTTACATAGAACCAGGGTGTGGGCTCCGAGCCATCTCCACGAGACATCTCTAGTCCGTGTTGATAATGGGGGAAATGTACCCCAAAATAGTCCTTCATTAGCCAGCAGCAGTCCCCTGTCGACTCATGTGACATTCCTCCAGGGTTACATAGAACCAGGGTGTGGGCTCCAAGCCATCTCCGAGACATCTCTAGTCCGTGTTGATAATGGGGGAATGTACCCCAAAATAGTCCTTCATTAGCCAGCAGCAGTCCCCTGTCGACTCATGTGACCATTCCTCCAGGGTTACATAGAACCAGGGTGTGGGCTCCGAGCCATCTCCGAGACATCTCTAGTCCGTGTTGATAATGGGGGAAATGTACCCCAAAATAGTCCTTCATTAGCCAGCAGCAGTCCCCTGTCGACTCATGTGACATTCCTCCAGAGGGTTACATAGAACCAGGGTGTGGGCTCCAAGCCATCTCCGAGACATCTCTAGTCCGTGTTGATAATGGGGGAAATGTACCCCAAAATAGTCCTTCATTAGCCAGCAGCAGGTCCCCTGTCGACTCATGTGACATTCCTCCAGGGTTTACATAGAACCAGGGTGTGGGCTCCGAGCCATCTCCGAGACATCTCTAGTCCGTGTTGATAATGGGGGAAATGTACCCCAAATAGTGCCTCATGGCCTCAGCAATCATCACACTCAACTTTGGTGAGAACCGGGCAAAGGGGTCAAAATCCGTCAATGTGGGGGGTGAAACGGCTGTACGCGAGCCCTGGGGGGGCACCCGGGACCGGGCAGTGCCCCCGGCAGAAGGAACCGGGTCAAACGGGCCAAAAACAGGAAAAAAAATAAAAAATAAAAGAACCAGGCAAAAGGGGGGAAAATGGGAAAAAAAGTGTCCGAAAATAGTGCCTCATGACCCCGCAGGAGTCCCCCGCGGACTCCCCTGACATTCCTCCATGGTCAAAATCATCCAACTCAACTTTGGTGAGAACCGGGAAAAGGGGTCAAAATGTAAAATTGTACCCCAAAATAGTGCCTCATGACCCCGCAGGAGTCCCCCGCGGACTCCCCTGACATTCTTCCATGGTCGAAATCATCCAACTCAACTTTGGTGATAACCGGGCAAAGGGGTCAAAATGTAAAAATTATACCCCAAAATAGTGCCTCAAAATCGGGTAGAGTCACCTGGAAAGTGCCCTCGCATTCCTCCATGGCTCAAAATGTCGAACTTAAACTATTTGGAGAACCAGAGAAATGTAAAAAATACGCCCCAAAATAGTGTCTCAAAATCGGGTAGAGTCACCTGCAAAGTGCCCTCGCATTCCTCCATGGCTCAAAATGTCGAACTTAAACTATTTGGAGAACCAGAGAAATGTAAAAAATACGTCCCAAAATAGTGTCTCATAATCGGGTAGAGTCACCTGCAAAGTGCCCTCGCATTCCTCCATGTCAAACTTTAAGTATTGAGAGAACCAGGCTGGGGGGTCCTTGCGCCACAAAATTAGGCCCACTCAAAGTGCTTGGTGAGCGGATACATTCTTCCATGATTTGCAACAGCCGTTTATTTTTCTGAGTGCACCCAAAAACTGGGTTTCCGATTTCGTGCAGACGGTAGTTTGAAAAGTATGGATGAATCTTTTTAACAGAGAAGTGGAAATGAAGCCCAGGGACTTTTTCCCCTTCTCCGTTGTACCAACCATCGGAGAAGGGGAAAAATCGGCCTGAAGCGCCAATAGTCTGGCCCCTTCTCCCGTTGGCACTCTGTCATTTTTTTGACAATTTTTCAAAACTTCATTTTTGATTATTTTAAGTTATAATTAAGCGTTTTCTTCAATTTTTTTTGCTTTCCACGGGTGGGGGCGCCTGGCAGGCCGCCTATGAGCACCCAAATTCGGCCTGGATCATCCAGGATTTGTGGGCTAAGCTCCATAAACTGACTAAATCACCCAGAGAGGTCACCTTTCTAGCCCAAATATATATAATACAAATACATTTAAATAGTAAAAGGTGCACTTGTGCTCTGCATTACCCGGAATTTTATTTTCATAGCCCCATGATAGTGATTAAAAATCATTTTCATGGGAAAAAGTGTTAAAACGCCTGATTAAATTATATGCAGGACCCCAGTGAGCTCCAGACTATGTGCATTGTGTTGGGGAACCATATAAATGATAGAATAAATGCATTTAAATGCAAAAATAATGATTTTAAATCATTTTAGGGGGACAATTGTGGAGAGGAGCCTGAAAATGACTCTGCAGCAGGCTGCCTATGAGCACCCAAATTCGGCCTTCTTCACGGAACCACGACCCCTTCTGTGGAGGGTATTCTCGTGCCCCTGGTGAGCACACAATGACCCAGGAAAGAGTCTTCAAAACACAGGTAAAAGTGTGTTAAACAGTGGGGGTAACATGTTTGAAATGACAGCACACTGCTGCTTGTTGGCAGGCTGACTCACTTGACTTGTCTCACACACACCCAGGGGGGGAGAAAGAGGACACATTGGAGCACACATTGACCCAGGAAAGAGTCTTCAAAACACAGGTAAAAGTGTGTTAAACAGTGGGGGTAACATGTTTGAAATGACAGCACACTGCTGCTTGTTGGCAGGTAAACATTGTTTAATTGTTTAAGTGTTTTTTAAATGTATGGAACAGTGTTTTGTCTCTTTCAAAACTCTCCCGTCATTGGCCGGATACATGGGGACGATTTTATATTCACTATGACCGTTACTATTCCAGTGAGACGAAGTACGTCCGGTGACGGGAGTGATCCCATGTTAATTTTGTCCAAAAACCAGAGCATTCCCTTATCTGAGGTACGCATTTAAAAACAAGAGATATATATTGTAATGGTCCCTCCATGGACTACCCATCCCAGAATGCATTGGGCTATGGTGAAAAAACAAGGGTAAAGGTCCCAGTAAGGATATAAGGAAAAAGGAGGGGGTTTTTTCCTGACTGTTTTTAAAACATTATATTACATCACATGTTAATTGTTAGACTCTTTTATCCAAAGCGACTTACAGACTCAATACTGTGGGCAATCCCCACAGGAGCACTTTGTGGTGAAGTGTCTCAGGGACACAACGACATGCTGACTGCAGTGGGACTCGAACTTGCTATCCCCTGAATCAAAGTTCAGCGCACTAAGTTCAGTGCATTATCCCACTGAGCCACAGCCTCTATTAAAACCCCTCTTTATTCTTTGATATATATATATATATATTGCTATACTATTTCTCATGTTTTACTTCTACACATTAATATCTGATTTGCAGACAGAAAGGTATATCCGTCATTTAACGGTAAGCTATTGAAATTCTGAATCCATAGGTGTGTCTCCCATCACCCAAATCCCCTGACTATTCTCTCAACTCAGTACATTCTGATATTCAAAGAAAAGAACTGATTCTCTGTCTGTTACTTTAGATGAAAATAAGGAGCCCCTCCCCACGCCCCTCTGAGAGACATTTGGTTACAAAGAACTCAATGGTGCTCTAGGAGGAGATTCAGGTGATAAGGGGGGGGGGGGGGGGGTTACCTTGGTTGCTGATTGGCTAATGGTTACACAAGACAACACATCATTATGACATCATCAAGTGGCCAAAATCTGATCAGCTCATTTTCAGACAGGTTTTTATAGAAATGGATCAAAAAGAGAGAGAATCTTTGTTCCTGAAACTTTCAGAGTCTCTTTCCACAGAGGGGACACATGTTGATGAAGAAGAGACATGAAGAAGAGGGGACACATTGTTGATGTAGAAGAGACATGAAGAAGAGGGGACCACATGGTGATGAAGAAGAGACATGAAGAAGAGGGGACACATGTTGATGAGAAGAGACATGAAGAAGAGGGGACACACTGTTGATGAAGAAGAGGACATGAAGAAGAGGGACACATTTGATGAAGAGAGACTGAAGAGGGACACATGTTGATGTAGAAGAGACATGAAGAAGAGGGGACACATGTTGATGAAGAAGAGACAGGAAGAAGAGGGGACACATGTTGATGAAAAAGAGACATGAAGAAGAGGGGACACATGTTGATGAAGACGAGCATGAATAGAGGGGACACATGTTGATGCAGAAGAGACATGAAGAAGAGGGGGACACATGTTGATGAAAGAAGAGACATGAAGAAGAGGGGGACACATGTTGGAGACATGAAGAAGAGGGGACACATGTTGAGAAGAAGAGACATGAGAAGAGGGAGACACATGTTGATGTAGAAGAGACATGAAGAAGAGGGGGACACATGTTGATGAAGAAGAGACATGAAGAAGAGGGACAAATGTGATTGAAGAAGAGACATGAAGAAGAGGGGACCATGTTGATGTCAGTAGAGACCTGAAGAAGAGGGGACAACATGGTGATGAAGAAGAGACATGAAGAAGAGGGGACACATGTTGATGAAGAAGAGACATGAAGAAGAGGGGACACATGTTGATGTAGTAGAGACATGAAGAAGAGGGGACACATGGTGATGAAGAAGAGACATGAAGAAGAGGGGACACATGTTGATGAAGAAGAGACATGAAGAAGAGGGGACACATGTTGATGTAGTAGAGACATGAAGAAGAGGGGACACATGGTGATGAAGAAGAGACATGAAGAAGAGGGGACACATGTTGATGAAGAAGAGACATGAAGAAGAGGGGAACATGTTGATGAAGAAGAGACATGAAGAAGAGGGGGACACATGTTGATGAAGAAGAGACATGAAGAAGAGGGGGACACATGTTGATGAAGAAGAGACATGAAGAGAGGGGACACATGTTGATGAAGAGAGGACATGAAGAAGAGGGGACACATGTTGATGAAGAAGAGACATGAAGAAGAGGGGACACATGTTGATGTAGAAGAGACATGAAGAAGAGGGGACACATGTTGATGAAGAAGAGACATGAAGAAGAGGGGACACATGTTGATGAAGAAGAGACATGAAGAAGAGGGGACACATGTTGATGTAGAAGAGACATGAAGAAGAGGGGACACATGTTGATGTAGAAGAGACCTGAAGAAGAGGGGACACATGTTGATGAAGAAGAGACATGAGGAAGAGGGGACACATGTTGATGTAGAAGAGACGTGAAGAAGAGGGGACACATGTTGATGAAGAAGAGACATGAAGAAGAGGGGACACATGTTGATGAAGAAGAGACATGAGGAAGAGGGGACACATGTTGATGTAGAAGAGACGTGAAGAAGAGGGGACACATGTTGATGAAGAAGAGACGTGAAGAAGAGGGGACACATGTTGATGTAGAAGAGACATGAAGAAGAGGGGACACATGTTGATGTAGAAGAGACCTGAAGAAGAGGGGACACATGTTGATGAAGAAGAGACATGAAGAAGAGGGGACACATGGTGATGTAGAAGAGACATGAAGAAGAGCGGACACATGTTGATGAAGAAGAGACATGAAGAAGAGGGGACACATGTTGATGTAGAAGAGACATGAAGAAGAGGGGACACATGTTGAAGTAGAAGAGACATGGAGAAGAGGGGACACATGTTGATGTAGAAGAGACATGAAGAAGAGGGGACACATGTTGAAGTAGAAGAGACGTGAAGAAGAGGGGACACATGTTGATGTAGAAGAGACATGAAGAAGAGGGGACACATGTTGATGTAGAAGATACATGAAGAAGAGGGGACACATGTTGATGTAGAAGAGACCTGAAGAAGAGGGGACACATGTTGATGTAGAAGAGACATGAAGAAGAGGGGACACATGTTGATGTAGAAGAGACATGAAGAAGAGGGGACACATGTTGATGTAGAAGAGACATGAAGAAGAGGGGACACACGTTGATGTAGAAGAGACATGAAGAAGAGGGGACACATGTTGATGAAGAAGAGACATGAAGAAGAGGGGACACATGATGATGAAGAAGAGACATGAAGAAGAGGGGACACATGTTGATGAAGAAGAGACATGAAGAAGAGGGGACACATGTTGATGAAGAAGAGACCTGAAGAAGAGGGGACACATGTTGATGTAGAAGAGACATGAAGAAGAGGGGACACATGTTGATGTAGAAGAGACATGAAGAAGAGGGGACACATGTTGATGAAGAAGAGACATGAAGAAGAGGGGACACATGTTTGATGAAGAAAGAGACATGAAGAAGAGGGGACACATGTTGATGAAGAAGAGACATGAAGAAGAGGGGACACATGTTGATGAAGAAGAGACATGAAGAAGAGGGGACACATGTTGATGAAGAAGAGACATGAAGAAGAGGGGACACATGTTGATGTAGAAAAGACATGAAGAAGAGGGGACACATGTTGATGTAGAAGAGACATGAAGAAGAGGGGACACATGTTGATGAAGAAGAGACATGAAGAAGAGGGGACACATGATGATGAAGAAGAGACATGAAGAAGAGGGGACACATGTTGATGAAGAAGAGACATGAAGAAGAGGGGACACATGTTGATGTAGAAGAGACATGAAGAAGAGGGGACACATGATGATGAAGAAGAGACATGAAGAAGAGGGGACACATGTTGATGAAGAAGAGACATGAAGAAGAGGGGACACATGTTGATGTAGAAGAGACATGAAGAAGAGGGGACACATGTTGATGTAGAAGAGACATGAAGAAGAGGGGACACATGTTGATGTAGAAAAGACATGAAGAAGAGGGGGGGACACATGTGATGTAGAAGAGACATGAAGAAGAGGGGACACATGTTGATGAAGAAGAGACATGAAGAAGAGGGGACACATGTTGATGTAGAAGAGACATGAAGAAGAGGGGACACATGGTTATGTAGAAGAGGACATGAAGAAGAGGGGACACATGTTGATGAAGAAGAGACATGCAAGAAGAGGGGCACACAGTTGATGTAGAAAAGACATGAAGAAGATGGGACACATGTTGATGAAGAAGAGAACATGAAGAAGAGGGGAAACATGTGATGAAAGAAGAGACATGAAGAAGAGGGGACACATGTTGACTGTAGAAGAGACATGAAGAAGAGGGGACACATGTTGATGTAGAAGAGACATTGAAGAAGAGGGGACACATGTTGATGTAGAAGAGACATGAAGAAGAGGGGACACATGTTGATGTAGAAGAGACGTGAAGAAGAGGGGACCACATGTTGATGTAGAAGAGACATGAAGAAGAGGGGACACATGTTGATGTAGAAGAGACATGAAGAAGAGGGGGACACATGGTTGATGTAGAAGAGACATGAAGAAGAGGGGACACATGTTGATGTAGAAGAGGACATGAAGAAGAGGGGACACATGTTGATGAAGAAGAGACATGAAGAAGAGGGGACACATGGTGATGAAGAAGAGACGTGAAGAAGAGGGGACACATGTTGATGTAGAAGAGACATGAAGAAGAGGGGACACATGTTGATGAAGAAGAGGACATGAAGAAGAGGGGACCCATGTTGATGAAGAAGAGACATGAAGAAGAGGGGGACACATGTTGATGTAGAAGAGACATGAAGAAGAGGGGACACATGTTGATGAAGAAGAGACATGAAGAAGAGGGGACACACGTTGATGAAGAAGAGACATGAAGAAGAGGGGGACACATTGGTGATTGTAGAAGAGACATGAAGAAGAGGGGACACATGTTGATGAAGAAGAGACATGAAGAAGAGGGGACACATGTTGATGTAGAAGAGACATGAAGAAGAGGGGGACACATGTGATGAAGAAGAGAAGAAGAGGACATGAAGAAGAGGGGACACACGTTTGATGAAGAAAGAGACATGAAGAAGAGGGGACACATGGTGATGTAGAAGAGACATGAAGAAGAGGGGACACATGTTGATGAAGAAGAGACATGAAGAAGAGGGGGACACATGTTTGATGAAGAAGAGACATGAAGAAGAGGGGACACATGTTGATGTAGAAGAGACATGGAGAAGAGGGGACACATGTTGATGAAGAAGAGACATGAAGAAGAGGGGACACATGTTGATGTAGAAGAGACATGCGAGAAGAGCGGACACATGGTGATGTAGAAGGAGACATGAAGTAAGAGGGGACACATGTGATGAAGAAGAGACATGAAGAAGAGGGGACACATGGTGATG
Source organism: Trematomus bernacchii (assembly GCF_902827165.1). Taxonomy (NCBI): domain Eukaryota; kingdom Metazoa; phylum Chordata; class Actinopteri; order Perciformes; family Nototheniidae; genus Trematomus; species Trematomus bernacchii. Next base: position 37,973 of record NW_022988005.1, on the reverse strand, counting down.
TAGAAGAGACATGAAGAAGAGGGGACCAATGTTGATGAAGAAGAGAGGACATGGAGAAGAGGGGACACATGTTGATGTAGAAGAGACATGGAGAAGAGGGGACACATGGTGATGTAGAAGAGACATGAAGAAGAGGGGACACATGTTGATGTAGAAGAAGACATGAAGAGAAGAGGGGACACATGTGATGTAGAAGAGACATGGAGAAGAGGGGACACATGGTGATGTAGAGAGACATGAAGAAGAGGGGACACATGTTGATGTAGAAGAGACATGAAGAAGAGGGGGACACCATGTTGATTGTAGAAGAGGACATGGAAGAAGATGGGGGACACATGTTGATTGTAGAAGAGACATGGAGAAGAGGGGACACATGTTGATGTAGAAGAGACATGAAGAAGAGGGGACACATGTTGATGTAGAAGAGACATGAGATGAAGAGGGGGAACATGTTGGATGTAGAAGAGACATGAAGAAGAGGGGACACATGTTGATGTAGAAGAGACATGAAGAAGAGGGGACACATGTTGATGTAGAAGAGACATGAAGAAGAGGGGACACACGTTGATGAAGAAGAGACATGAAGAAGAGGGGACACATGTTGATGAAGAAGAGACATGAAGAAGAGGGGACACATGTTGATGAAGAAGAGACATGAAGAAGAGGGGACACATGTTGATGAAGAAGAGACCTGAAGAAGAGGGGACACATGTTGATGTAGAAGAGACATGAAGAAGAGGGGACACATGTTGATGTAGAAGAGACATGAAGAAGAGGGGACACATGTGATTGAAGAAGAGACATGAAGAAGAGGGGACACATGTTGATGAAAGAAGAGGGGACACATGTTGATGAAGAAGAGACATGAAGAAGAGGGGACACATGTGATGAAGAAGAGACATGAAGAAGAGGGGACACATGTTGATGAAGAAGAGACATGAAGAAGCGGGGACACATGTTGATGAAGAAGAGACATGCAAGAAGAGGGGGACACATGTTGATGTAGAAAGACATGAAGAAGAGGGGACACATGTTGATGTAGAAGAGACATGAAGAAGAGGGGACACATGTTGATGAAGAAGAGACATGAAGAAGAGGGGACACATGATGATGAAGAAGAGACATGAAGAAGAGGGGACACATGTTGATGAAGAAGAGACATGGAAGAAGAGGGGACACATGTTGATGTAGAAGAGACATGAAGAAGAGGGGACACATGATTGATGAAGAAGAGACATGAAGAAGAGGGGACACATGTGATGAAGAAGAGACATGAAGAAGAGGGGACACATGTTGATGTAGAAGAGACATGAAGAAGAGGGGACACATGTTGATGTAGAAGAGACATGAAGAAGAAGGGGACACATGTTGATGTAGAAAAGACATGAAGAAGAGGGGACACATGTTGATGTAGAAGAGACATGAAGAAGAGGGGACACATGTGATGAAGAAGAAGAGACTGAAGAAGAGGGGACACATGTTGATGTAGAAGAGACATGAAGAAGAGGGGACACATGGTGATGTAGAAGAGACATGAAGAAGAGGGGACACATGTTGATGAAGAAGAGACATGAAGAAGAGGGGACACATGTTGATGTAGAAAAGACATGAAGAGAAGAGGGGACACATGTTGATGAAGAAGAGAGACATGAAGAAGAGGGGACACATGTTGATGAAGAAGAAGACATGAAGAAGAGGGGACACATGTTGATGTAGAAGAGACATGAAGAAGAGGGGACACATGTTGATGTAGAAGAGACTATGAAGAAGAGGGGACACCATGTTGATGTAGAAGAGACATGAAGAAGAGGGGACACATGTTGATGTAGAAGAGACGTGAAGAAGAGGGGACACATGTTGATGTAGAAGAGACATGAAGAAGAGGGGACACATGTTGATGTAGAAGAGACATGAAGAAGAGGGGACACATGTTGATGTAGAAGAGACATGAAGAAGAGGGGACACATGTTGATGTAGAAGAGACATGAAGAAGAGGGGACACATGTTGATGAAGAAGAGACATGAAGAAGAGGGGACACATGGTGATGAGAAGAGACGTGACGAAGAGGGGACACATGTTGATGTAGAAGAGACATTGAAGAAGAGGGGGACACCTGTTTGATGAAGAAGAGACATGAAGAAGAGGGGACACATGTTGATGAAGAAGAGACATGAAGATAGAGGGGACACATGTTGATGTAGAAGAGACATGAAGAAGAGGGACACATGTTGATGAAGAAGAGACATGAAGAACGAGGGACACACGTTGATGAGAAGAGACATGAAGAAGAGGGGACACCTGGTGATGTAGAAGAGACATGAAGAAGAGGGACACATGTTGATGAAGAAGAGACATGAAGAAGAGGGGACACATGTTGATGTAGAAGAGACATGAAGAAGAGGGGACCACATGTTGATGAAGAAGAGGACATGAAGAAGAGGGGACACACGTTGATGAAGAAGAGACATGAAGAAGAGGGGACACATGGTGATGTAGAAAGAGAGACATGAAGAAGAGGGGACACATGTTGATGAAGAAGAGACATGAAGAAGAGGGGACACTGTTGATGAAGAAGAGCCATGAGAAGAGGGGACACATGTTGATGTAGAAGAGACAATGGAGAAGAGGGGACACATGTTGATGAAGAAGAGACATGAAGAAGAGGGACACATGTTGATGTAGAAGAGACATGGAGAAGAGCGGGACACATGGTGATGTAGAAGAGACATGAAGAAGAGGGGAACACATGTTGATTGAGACTGATAGAAGGACATCGAAGAAGGGAGAGGGGACACATGGTGATGTAGAAGAGACATGGAAGAAGAGGGGACACATGTTGATTGAAGAAGAGACATGGAGAAGAGGGGACACATGTTGATGTAGAAGAGACATGGAGAAGAGGGGACACATGGTGATGTAGAAGAGACATGAAGAAGAGGGGGACACATGTTGATGTAGAAGCGACATGAAGAAGAGGTGACACATGTTGATGTAGAAGAGACATGGAGAAGAGGGGGACCACATGGTGATGTAGAAGAGACATGAAGAAGAGGGGACACATGTTGATGTAGAAGAGACATGAAGAAGAGGCGGACACATGTTGATGTAGAAGAGACATGGAGAAGAGGGGGACACATGTGATGTAGAAGAGACATGGAGAAGAGGGGACACATGTTGATGTAGAAGAGACATGAAGAAGAGGGGACACATGTTGATGTAGAATAGACATGGAGAAGAGGGGACACATGGTGATGTAGAAGAGACCATGGAGAAGAGGGGACACATGTTGATGAAGAAGAGACATGAAGAAGAGGGGACCACATGTTGATGAAGAAGAGACCTGAAGAAGAGGGGACACATGGTGATGTAGAAGAGACATGGAGAAGAGGGGACACATGTTTGATGAAGAAGAGACATGAAGAAGAGGGGACACATGGTGATGAAGAAGAGACATGGAGAAGAGGGGACACATGGTGATGAAGAAGAGACATGGAGAAGAGGGGACACATGTTGATGAAGAAGAGACATGAAGAAGAGGGGACACATGGTGATGTAGAAGAGACATGGAGAAGAGGGGACACATGTTGATGAAGAAGAGACATGAAGAAGAGGGGACACATGGTGATGAAGAAGAGACATGGAGAAGAGGGGACACATGTTGATGAAGAAGAGACATGAAGAAGAGGGGACACATGTTGATGAAGAAGAGACATGGAGATGTGGATTTTTCACAATAGGTGACCTTTAAAGTGTCTCTCCCTGCTCTGTGTATCATCACGAGGTTAATGTCGTTAAATAAAACCGACACTATAAAATGGAAAATGTCGTCTCAATCTGAAACTAAATGCTAATTACTTAAAGGGGACCTATCATGAATAATAACTACTTAACAATATTGTCTGGTGAAAAAACAACAATACAAAAAAAAAGAAATCAGGTAAAAATGTTTGATGTTGACATTTAAAACGTATTAAATAAAGAAGTAACTTTTATTATTATTGATGTATTTATTTCAACAAGTACCATGCATACAAATACATTAATCTCAGAAAAGAGAAGAGATGCCAGATGTTTAGCTAATAGCTCATTTCCATCTGCAGTCCTTAGGGAGGTACACAACAATCAACAAACTAAATAAAAACTGATCCAGATTTGAACACTGTCCTGACGTCAGGACGGTGGCGCTACGGCTATTGGGCCAACTCCACCAATCAGGAGGAGACAGCCACGGTCATTGCCGTTCGAAAGCGCTGGAGACGCTGTAGTACATATGCCAGGCCTGTAGGTGGTGCTGTTCTCACTGAATCTGCCCTTGCAGAACAGAGCTAAAAAAAAGTGCAAATTGAGCAAAATGAGGCATGGCTAAAATGCATGATCTGTTTGGTATTTTGAAAACAAAAAAGTATAAATATGCCTTATATAGGTATGGTCCTACACTATATTATTCAAATATAGCATGATAGGTCTCCTTTAAGATATTCATTGCTATCGGGATGTTAAGAGCATTCCATGGAATATAACAAAAAGTGTATCTCGAGCCGGTTTCTCAAACTTACCTACCCCACCTTTAATCGTTAATACATTAGGCTAAAATGAAAATAAAACATCCTGTAACTCTTCCCTGCTGGTTATACAACATTCATTAAGGTTTTTGAAGGTATAAATGCTTTTGCACGTCAAAGTCAGAACTCACATTCATGTTTTACTTTTGTTCCCAACATGTCTCTCATGTGGCCCTAATCTTCTTCTGGAATAATCTGATATTTTTATGATTTTTATTTTAGGGTTAAGCAAATGCAAGTAGCTCCGTGAATAGCTTACCGATCAACGTCCTCATGTTTTATCAGGAGAGCCAACTGTGATTACGTACATGTCTTTCATGAACAGGTATGGAGATGTTTCCTCTGGTTAAATGTTGTTATTCTATATATACGATAAGACGGAGATGTATGTATCCCTGAGGTTCAGGAGTGAAAGCAGCAGCAGAGAGAAAAACAGCACAGGATCTTCTATGTTTATCACATTTAATTGTATTGTGTCAATGTCAACATCCCCGCACCGAAATGTTAGTTATTAAAAGGAGGTAGCTTATTAAAACACATGAACACATTTCATATATAAAATAAATAGTCTTTATTACACAAAATATACAAATAGCACAAATCAATGAATTCATAACTGTCACAGGACGATGGACAGGTAGTCACAGTCACAGGACGATGGACAGGTAGTCACAGTCACAGGACGATGGACAGGTAGTCACAGTCACAGGACGATGGACAGGTAGTCACAGTCACAGGACGATGGACAGGTAGTCACAGTCACAGGACGATGGACAGGTAGTCACAGTCACAGGACGATGGACAGGTAGTCACAGTCACAGGACGATGGAGAGAGATGGCAGATTCAGTGAGAACAGCACCACCTACAGGCCTGGCATATGTACTACAGCGTCTCCAGCGCTTTCGAACGGCAATGGCCGTGGCTGTCTCCTCCTGATTGGTGGAGTTGGCCCAATAGCCGTAGCGCCACCGTCCTGACGTCAGGACAGTGTTCAAATCTGGATCAGTTTTTATCAGATCCGTTGCAGCCCCTTTTTTAGAGATTTGGGTATGGAGGAAAATAGAGAGGGTTGTGTTTTCTGACACTTGGTGAGTTCCCTGGAACACCGGGGACACATATTCATGTAGAAAAGACGTACAAAAGTGCATTTTGCATGATAGGTCCCCTTTAAAATAATGTTCAAAGATGGCAGTTTATTTTTCCCCAAACTATTAAAAAGCTGTTTTTGTAATAAAACATCATAACATGTAAACTCTTTAATGAAAAATCTCAATTATTAAAGTAAAAAATTTTGAAAATCGGAAAAAATAAAATGGGAGAAAAACGTAACATTTTTCAAATATATAATTACCTAAAATGTATACATTCCAATTATGTTCTCTTAAATGAAGTACTCAGTTCTGGTACTGAGTAGGTAGGTAGGTAGGTAGGTGGGTAGGTGGGTCGGTAGGTGGGTAGGTGGGTAGGTGGGTGGGTAGGTGGGTAGGTGGGTGGGTAGGTAGGTAGGTGGGTAGGTGGGTAGGTGGGTGGGTAGGTGGGTGGGTAGGTGGGTAGGTAGGTAGGTAGGTGGGTGGGTAGGTAGGTAGGTGGGTAGGTGGGTAGGTGGGTAGGTGGGTGGGTAGGTGGGTCGGTGGGTATACCCTCCCTATAAGAAATTGGGCAATGAACCAAGCCCTCAAACCCCACCTCTTCACACTAGTTTTTCCCCTCGAAACCCCCACCCTCCAAGTCATAACTCCACCAATCTGTGACTGAAATTGTATTGTGTCAATGTCAACATCCCCGCACCGAAATGTTAGTTATTAAAAGGAGGTAGCTTATTAAAACACATGAACACATTTCATATATAAAATAAATAGTCTTTATTACACAAAATATACAAATAGTACAAATCAATGAATTCATAAGTGTCACAGGACGATGGACAGGTAGTCACAGTCACAGGACGATGGACAGGTAGTCACAGTCACAGGACGATGGACAGGTAGTCACAGTCACAGGACGATGGACAGGTAGTCGCACACCTGAAAGCAGAAAACACCAATTAACTCCAGCTGGATCTTCATAGAGGCCTATAGGCAGAGAGTGTTCAGATGCTCTCAGGTAAAAGTACTAAAACTACACTGTACAAATACTCTGTTACAAGTACACCCATCTCTAAAAGTACACATTGCATTAAAGTCTAAAATAAATGACAAAAACACCCAAAATTATTCAAAAATAAATTAAAGTGGACCTATCATGCGATATTTGAATAATATAGTGTAGGACCATACCTATATAAGGCATATTTATACCATTTTTTTTCAAAACACCAAACAGATCATGCATTTTAGCCATGCCTCATTTCGCTCAATTTGAAAAATGTTACCCCTGTTTTAGCTCTGGGCAGATTCTGTGAGAACAGCACCATCTACAGGCCTGGCATATGTACTACAGCGTCTCCAGCGCTTTCGAACGGCAATGGCCGTGGCTGTCTCCTCCTGATTGGTGGAGTTGGCCCAATAGCCGTAGCGCCACCGTCCTGACGTCAGGACAGTGTTCAAATCTGGATCAGTTTTTATCAGATCCGTTGCAGCCCCTTTTTTAGAGATTTGGGTATGGAGGAAAATAGAGAGGGTTGTGTTTTCTGACACTTGGTGAGTTCCCTGGAACACCGGGGACACATATTCATGTAGAACAGACGTACAAAAGTGCATTTTGCATGATAGGTCCCCTTTAAAATAATGTTCAAAGATGGCAGTTTATTTTTCCCCAAACTATTAAAAAGCTGTTTTTGTAATAAAACATCATAACATGTAAACTCTTTAATGAAAAATCTCAATTATTAAAGTAAAAAATTTTGAAAATCGGAAAAAATAAAATGGGAGAAAAACGTAACATTTTTCAAATATATAATTACCTAAAATGTATACATTCCAATTATGTTCTCTTAAACGAAGTACTCAGTTCTGGTACTTGAGTAAAAGTAGAAGTACTCAGTTCTGGTACTTGAGTAAAAGTAGAAGTACTCAGTTCTTGTACTTGAGTAAAAGTACTCAGATCTTGTACCTGAGTAAAAGTAGAAGTACTCAGATCTTGTACTTGAGTAAAAGTAGAAGTACTCAGATCTTGCACTTGAGTAAAAGTAGAAGTACACAGATCTTGTACTTGAGTAAAAGTAGAAGTACTCAGATCTTGTACTTTAGTAAAAGTAGAAGTACTCAGATCTTGTACTTGAGTAAAAGTAGAAGTACTCAGATCTTGTACTTCAGTAAAAGTAGAAGTACTCAGATCTTGTACTTCAGTAAAAGTAGAAGTACTCAGATCTTGTACCTGAGTACGGTAGGTGGGTAGGTAGGTAGGTAGGTGGGTGGGTGGGTAGGTAGGTGGGTAGGTGGATGGGTAGGTAGGTAGGTAGGTGGGCAGGTGGGTGGGTAGGTGGGCAGGTGGGTAGGTGGGTAGGTGGGTGGGGTAGGTAGGTAGGTAGGTAGGTGGGTAGGTGGATGGGTAGGTAGGTAGGTGGGTAGGTGGGTGGGTAGGTGGGTGGGTAGGTAGGTAGGTAGGTGGGTAGGTGGGTAGGTGGGTCGGTAGGTGGGTAGGTGGGGTGGGTAGGTAGGTAGGTGGGTAGGTGGGTGGGTAGGTGGGTGGGTAGGTAGGTAGGTAGGTGGGTAGGTGGGTAGGTGGGTCGGTAGGTGGGTAGGTGGGTAGGTAGGTAGGTGGGTAGGTAGGTGGGTAGGTGGGTCGGTGGGTATACCCTCCCTATAAGAAATTGGGCAATGAACCAAGCCCTCAAACCCCACCTCTTCACACTAGTTTTTCCCCTCGAAACCCCCACCCTCCAAGTCATAACTCCACCAATCTGTGACTGAAATTGTATTGTGTCAATGTCAACATCCCCGCACCGAAATGTTAGTTATTAAAAGGAGGTAGCTTATTAAAACACATGAACACATTTCATATATAAAATAAATAGTCTTTATTACACAAAATATACAAATAGTACAAATCAATGAATTCATAAGTGTCACAGGACGATGGACAGGTAGTCACAGTCACAGGACGATGGACAGGTAGTCACAGTCACAGGACGATGGACAGGTAGTCACAGTCACAGGACGATGGACAGGTAGTCGCACACCTGAAAGCAGAAAACACCAATTAACTCCAGCTGGATCTTCATAGAGGCCTATAGGCAGAGAGTGTTCAGATGCTCTCAGGTAAAAGTACTAAAACTACACTGTACAAATACTCTGTTACAAGTACACCCATCTCTAAAAGTACACATTGCATTAAAGTCTAAAATAAATGACAAAAACACCCAAAATTATTCAAAATAAATTAAAGTGGACCTATCATGCGATATTATAATAATATAGTGTAGGACCATACCTATATAAGGCATATTTATACTTTTTTTTTTTCAAAATACCAAACAGATCATGCATTTTAGCCATGCCTCATTTCGCTCTATTTGCACTTTTTTACCCCTGTTTTAGCAAGGGCAGATTCAGTGAGAACAGCACCACCTACAGGCCTGGCATATGTACTACAGCGTCTCCAGCGCTTTCGAACGGCAATGGCCGTGGCTGTCTCCTCCTGATTGGTGGAGTTGGCCCAATAGCCGTAGCGCCACCGTCCTGACGTCAGGACAGTGTTCAAATCTGGATCAGTTTTTATCAGATCCGTTGCAGCCCCTTTTTTAGAGATTTGGGTATGGAGGAAAATAGAGAGGGTTGTGTTTTCTGACACTTGGTGAGTTCCCTGGAACACCGGGGACACATATTCATGTAGAAAAGACGTACAAAAGTGCATTTTGCATGATAGGTCCCCTTTTAAGGAAATGTTCAAAGATGGCAGTTTATTTTTCCCCAAACTATTAAAAAGCTGTTTTTGTAATAAAACATCATAACATGTAAACTCTTTAATGAAAAATCTCAATTATTAAAGTAAAAAATGTTGAAAATCAGAAAAAATAAAATGGGAGAAAAACGTAACATTTTTCAAATATATAATTACCTAAAATGTATACATTCCAATTATGTTCTCTTAAACGAAGTACTCAGATCTTGTACTTGAGTAAAAGTAGAAGTACTCAGATCTTGTACTTGAGTAAAAGTAGAAGTACTCAGATCTTGTACTTGAGTAAAAGTAGAAGTACACAGATCTTGTACTTGAGTAAAAGTAGAAGTACTCAGATCTTGTACTTGAGTAAAAGTAGAAGTACACAGATCTTGTACTTGAGTAAAAGTAGAAGTACTCAGATCTTGTACTTGAGTAAAAGTAGAAGTACTCAGATCTTGTACTTGAGTAAAAGTAGAAGTACTCAGATCTTGTACTTGAGTAAAAGTAGAAGTACTCAGATCTTGTACTTGAGTAAAAGTAGATGTACTCTAACTAAAGGTATTAAATAAGTGTAGTGGAGTAAAAGCACACCATGTACCTCTGAACTGTAGTGGAGTAGAAGTACAAAGTAGCATAAAATGGAAATACTCAAGTAAAGTACAAGTACATCAAAATGAACGTACAGTACTTGAGTATGTACTTAATGTACTTAGTTACTTCTCACCTCTGCAAACTTGCCTTCTAAAGGAAGTTCTGTTCATACGGAGCCACGTATTTGAAGCTTCCAGAAGCAGGTGGTTTTTTTCAAAGACATAACATAAATAAAACACACATGGAGACGCTCACATAACTGCACCTGTTGCACATCAGGGTTAATCCTTCATGCCCTCCCTGGACACCAACAGGACATACGATTTCTTGATGCTATCGATTTTCATATTGTGCAAACATCATCAACGTATTACAGACATTATCATTCCCCCCCTCATCAACAAAATGAACGCACAATACCTGAACCATTGTGTTAGTAAGAACCAGTGATTAACCACCCAGACGACCAGCAGCAGATTTTAATTGGTAGAAATCTTCTTACCTTGCAGCTGATCATCAGGCTGGGGGAGCCGTCAGTGGGGGGGGCGACAGAGAACACAGGGTTCTGCAGACAATCCTCCATGTGCTCCGACACCCGGGCCTCCAGGAGACTCTGCAGGAGGTCCGGGGTGATGTTCTGGTTCTGAACACACAACCAAACAGGTTCAAGAAAAGCCATTACCGTATTGACCCCGAATATAAGACAGGTTTTTCCCCTAGAGAAAAATCTGACAAAAAGGGGTCGTCTTATATTCGGGGTCTAGACTTTTTGATGTAATTACACAGTCACACCAACAGATGGCGCCAAACGAGTGTTTCCTAAGAGAGACACCTGAAAGTAACAGCGCACAGCAACAGGAGAGAGATGGAGACACAGAGACCAACAAAGTGGATCAAAAGTAGGAGGGTTAATAAACAAGAGAAGTTACGATGCCAATGGAGATTAACGAAGTTATCAAACAACGGTCGAGCATCAAAGAAATGTGGAGTTACTGAGAGTAACGATAGAAGATGGCCCAAAAAGATCAATAAAATAAACGTATTTTCTTTATTAAAACTAGATTTCAAAAAGGTATTTTTCCAAAGATGAGTCTAGAAAAAGAGGGGTCGTCTTATATTCGGCTCAATACGGTAATTGAAAAAGTATCCATAAGTATGTGTTTCTATCTCATTGCCAGGGTTTAGTCTGCACCGGGTAACAGGAGTTCTGCGCCCTCAAACCAAAAAGCTGATTTATTTCCCCGTAAAATGTGAAAGTGATCAGAAAACAATATTTCCGTTCGTTAAAAACGGTATAATGACTCCAGAAATACGAGTATGAAACAGAGCGTCAGGCGGCAGAGACAGCTCTGTTTACGGAGCTCCGACGTCACGTTGTTGTTTACGTGAGGAGACATCTTGTATACGAGCGTCATGTTGTTGTTGATATGTCTTATAAACAAGATCAGAGACGCAGTGCTCATACTATATCTTTCAAGAAAAAACCCTGTATTGTTATTATAACTAACTATCCCAAAATAATGAGAAATGTTAAAATAAACTTTAATCCAAATCATTCACAGAAAAACGCAGATGTTATTTTGATTCAAACCTGTTCATAAAGCCAGCATGAGCTTTTCTTTAAGGCACAGAATAGAAAATGTCTGTGCCTTAAAACGTGTCTGTGTAATGAGTGGTAAGAGTCCACCCGTGAGTCTTTGAATGGAAGAAACACACAAACCTTAGTGTCGATGTACAGTCCACAGCAGCAGGAGACAAAATGGCAGTTGATGTTCAAGTTGTTCCTGTGGGACAAAAGAGTGTGTTTGATTTGTGATAAACTAACGCCAGCAGGGATTGATTGATGTTTACCTCTACCACTAATGGAAGAATTAAGTGCAGCTGAAACTAACTAAAGATAAGAAGACATGACTGGGTTATAGCAGTGATTACAAAACCACCAATAAACTGCCATACGTCCAGATCTCCTCCACCCTCCTGCTGACCCTCCACCTGCCGCCGAGACCACATCACTCCAGACCTCCAAGAACCTCCACCGGCTCCCAGTCAACTACAGAATCGACTACATCACTCCCACCTTCAAAGCCCTTAACAAGGTGGCCCTCAACAATCTCTCTGACCTCCGGTAGGTAGGTAGGTGGGTAGGTGGGTAGGTGGGTAGGTGGGTAGGTAGGTAGGTGGGTAGGTGGGTAGGTGGCTAGGTAGGTAGGTAGGTAGGTAGGTGGGTAGGTGGGTAGGTGGCTAGGTGGGTGGGTAGGTGGGTAGGTAGGTGGGTAGGTAGGTAGGTAGGTAGGTTCTCTCCCGCAGGGGCGGGGGGGGGGGGGGGGGGTGGGGGGGGGGGGGGGTGTCGAATAATCGATTAATATTCGCCAGGGCTGTCCGATTTTGATCATGGTCAGTTTCTGGCATCCCTAGTAGGTAGGTAGGTAATGAACCAAGCCCTCAAACCCCACCTCTTCACACTGGTTTTTCCCCTCGAAACCCCCACCCTCCAAGTCATAACTCCACCAATCTGTGACTGTGTTTGTTAAATGTGACTTGATAAGTAAAGTAAATGCATGATGGTCATGTGACTCACATGTGACACAGGGGGCAGATGATGAGTCTCTGCTCCTGCATGCCCTCCACCACACAGCTGATGTACTGCTGCTCCATCTGAACGTTCCTCTCCAGCTCCTCAAGGATGGACAGTTCTGAAAGAACCAGCAGCTCTTGATACATCTGGACGTGTTCATTTCACTACAGATCTAATGTTTCTCTACTCTGTATCGTAGACATTTACCCTGAGTCTCATTTAATTATATACATGTCACTGTAACTTACTTTCTTTCTTGGGTTTTTATCACAGGTTCAGTTTGATGTAAACTACGGCTGTCACTCCCAGGCCTCTACACACCTTCAATACACAGACTGGCTGCCTCTTGTTCTCTAGCTCTCAACAGACAGCAGGTGCCACTGTGACTGCTGGCAGGCAAATTATCATCGGTTATACTTAACATGTCTTTTGCTCCCTTCCCTTAAAGAGTCGTGTCATTTGTTTGATGGAGGTTCAGGTTATCTGTCCTTCCAGCTGGAAATACATTGATTCTTTTAAATGCTATAACTCGCTATCAAATAACACAACTTTGGTTTAAGATTGTATATTTGTTCTTTTCTTACCAGAAGGTGATTAGACCCCATTTCAAAGCTAAAATCCAGCATATTTACACTTGAAGCATTATTTGTCTAAAGTGTTCATTAATGTGCATGTCAAATACACGATTAAATTAAATAAATTAAATGAAACATTTACACAGAATTCGTTATCAAAAAAGTCTTCCGTTCACACGCATTCGGCACATTTAACGTGTCCGTTCACACGAGACCGCTGGAGACGTTGTAGTACATATGCCGGGCCTGTAAGTGGCGCTGTACTTCCGCCACAAAATACACCAAAAGCAGCGAAGAAGACCTCCCTGCATGGTTGCCCTTCTGTTTATTCTCCGCGGTGGATTTAGTTCATGTAGTTCATCTAGTTCTCCATGTCCACTTGTTGCTGATGGTTGTGGTAGAGGAGCTGTAGATGTTGCACTAACAGCTGTAGCATGGTCAGTAGCTACTGACCATGCTACTGACCATGCTACAGCTGTGAGCAGCAGAGGTGGGGCTATACACGAGAGAAAAGTAGCAGACGCAACCCGTTTCGTTCTCGTGTAAAGTGTTGAATTTCCACCACACTCTCCACTGATCATTTTCCAAGCCATGGTTTAGTGTTTGGAAAAACAGAGCTTTACAACTTTACTTTCACTCATCCCTATCCCCTGAACTACACTCTTTAAACTGAGTGACAAAGGACACAAAAGACTTCTCCCCCCCACACACTCACTCACAGTCAATCCCCATGATTTAAACAATCGTAGGCTCTCGGAGTCACATGAGTGATTGATGTTTGTGAGTTAATGTGATTTAGTTATTTGTGCATCGACTGGATTTAAGTTTTTCTGGTGAATGGTCTGTGCCATGAGTTGTTTGTTTAATGTACTGATTATTATTTGGGTTTAAAAATACAGACATTTTATGTTGAAAGTGAATTGGTTGATTATTATTTTTCCTTTGTAAACGTCAGTAGAGGTCTATCCCTCTGTTTCTGCGTGTTTAAAGCATATCATTTTTTGACAGCTGGCTATATTAAATATTCCTGTGTCTGGCGCCCAAATTAAAAGTATTCGTTCAGGGATAACACGTACGCTACAATACCCTTAGTTAGCTCTCTCTCTTCAATGAATGCCACGCTAACTGCACCTAGAGAGGACTGCAGTGTATAACCCATCCTCCCTCATGTTCTGTTTGGAGTGCATCTGCAGAAGTAAACACAATCATCTATGGTCCTTCTGATATGTGACTGTAATCAGGTAGGTTGGCACGTACGAGGAGTTTGACTTGATGTTGTGGTGCAAAACAAAAATGTAAAACAGAGAGAACTATTTTAAGAAAACCATAATAACATGAAAAAATGAAGCAGCTGGTTTTAAAATGGTGCTTTACCTTGAGATCTGAGCTCCTGTTGGATCTCCTCCAGCACTGACAGTTCATCGTACTCCTGCATGAGCCCCAACGTCTGCGGGTGGAAAGGAAACGTACTCAGAAACACAAAGTATGCATCTACTCGTCTCTCATCCTGTCTTCAGAACTAATGCTGTGATTTTAGAAAGGTGTGTATTATCATCTGGACAACAGCTGGAAATCAGCCATGTTGACTAAAACTGCCCCATTTACTGTTTTTAGTGACAGTTGATCAATGGGGACTGACGCTATAAACTGAAGCTGTGCAGCCGTTCAAGCGTTTATTCCACAGCCTTGATATTCGACGGCAGCTTGCTCCCTCCGGTATCACTGTGGACGTTTTTGTCCATATGGTAGGGCTGTGCAATTAATCGTATTTTAATCGCAATTACGATTTTGGCCTGCCACAATTACGAAAACAACATAATCGAAAAAAACAATTATTTAGCTTTGCTTGGTTGTGACAGTTAATTTTGGTCTCATTTATTTGTATTTATCATATTTATATATGTTTAGTAGCTTGTGGAAGTTGTGCAAAATATTTGTTGATCTTGTTTATTGGTATTTATTATTTTGATATTATTTATTTAAATGTATAATATTGGTTTTTCAGTTGAATTATACGTTCAGGGTAATCAACAGTTCAAAAGATACTGTTCAAATTATTATTTGTATTTGTTTTAAAGTTCAATAAATTGATTTTTTCAAAGTCAATGAATAATCGTATTTAATAATCGTGATATCAATTATTGACCCAAATAATCGTGATTATGATTTTTGCCATAATCGCACAGCCCTAGTGTGTATTATCATCTGGACAACAGCTGGAAATTAGCCATGTTGACTAAAACTGCCCCATTTACTGTTTTTAGTGACAGTTGATCAATGGGGACTGACGCTATAAACTGAATCTGTGCAGCCGTTCAAGCGTTTATTCCACAGCCTTGATATTCGACGGCAGCTTGCTCCCTCCGGTATCACTGTGGACGTTTTTGTCCATATGGGTCATTTTTCACGTTTCATTTTGCAATCACTTTGGTTGTGTTGGTGCAAAGGGCCTGATTTTTTGTAACACGGCTATTTACTCTATCTATTTTGGAATTCCAATTTAAATGTTTTCACATCGGTCTTTAATTCACGCTGTCACAAATCCACTACGCTTATTGACCATTCCAGACGAAGGTGTCCACTGCAAAAGACTTTGATAAAAACATTATATTAAAATATTTTTTTCACCACTTTAAAGCAACTTGAGCTCTGATCAGAAAAGTAATCACTTTCAGGATTTTAACCCTTTAAATGCCATTTTGAATCGCTGTTGTTTTTCATGATGAAAACAGAGAAAAGGAGTTCTTTTCCATATAATACATATCTGGGGACTGGCTTCTCTTTTTTTTTTAATATATATATATATATATAACAGTCTTGGATATGACAAAGATTAGCAACAACATTTATTTGTTTGCATTATTAGCTTTGGCACAGAATCAGATCAAACTAAAAACTCACACATTAGTCATTCGGGACATTTTTGTTCCAAATGACTAATTTGCGTAGTCCAACCGAATGATACCGGAGGGTTAGGGTGTGCATATGTACAAATGTGTCTGTTGATTGTGTGTATATATATATATATATATATATATACATATTTGTATATATATATATTTTGAATCAAAACGACTAGTGGCACTTTTGTCTGATTACTTCCAACATAATTCTTCACATCAATGCAGTTCTGAGGTCTTTACACTGGCTTCCTGTCAGAGACTTCATACTATGATAAGTACTCACACATGAGTGATTAGGCTGCTACTGTTGCTGTTCGTCTGTTTTTGTTGACATTTATATTATGTGTTGTTGTCCCTAATGTGTTTGGTATTGAAAGCTAAAAGAGACTTCATATAAAGCATTGCATGGTTTGTTCTGATCTGCTGCTACATTATGAACCATCCAGAAGTTCAGTTATTATGCAAAACAAACTGAAACCTGCAGGTCCTTTTAAATCCAGGCTGGAGACTTTTCTTGTTGCTTTTAATGTAACTATTCATATCTCTGTCCTGTAGCATTTATTCATGTGTTATTCTGTATGAGCTGGTTTTATGCTTATTTTCATTCCCTTTGCTTTTAAAAGACTGTTTTTAAAATGCCATCTTCACTTTGAGTTGCCTTTTAGAAAAAAATATATATCTTTTTAATATGGCTTTTCATTTGGGTTAACTTTCAATTCTCACCGGTATCATTGTCCATGTTTTACTGTATTGTTTCTGTTTTGCTTTTTAATTGTTTTATTTTAACCTATTTTAATTTCTTGTCAGCTTTAATTCACGGGAATGTCATCAGGATCACTGTTGATGTTTTATATTGTGCTCTATTTAGTTTAATAGTGTTGTTATGTGTTCTTCTTGTTCTGTAGAGCACATTGCGTTTGCATGAAAGGTGCTCTACAAATAAAGTGTATTATTATTAATGAAGCTCAGCGCAAGTTCAACCAGGAAGACCGTCTTTACTCATTCATTTACTATGTCCATGTTACTACTCTCTCTCTCCTCTCAATAAGTGATCGGGGGCGTCACTCCCCAGCTTAACCAATCACTTCGCTCTATTCTCATAAGCCTATCACAGCGCTCCACAATACCTTTTAAATCTGCTCTCCCCTCTGACAGCTGTCATTTCAGGTGACGCAACCCTCCTCCACCCCTTTTCACCTCCTGTCCCTCTGAATCCAGGGTCAAGCTAAGCCCCTCCCCTTCAGACCAACCCCAACTATCCATTCACCACCACCAGGGTCAAGCTAAGCCACTCCCCTTCAGACCGAACCCAACTATCCATTCACCACCAGCAGGGTCAAGCTAAGCCACTCCCCTTCAGACCGAACCCAACTATCCATTCACCACCAGCAGGGTCAAGCTAAGCCCCTCCCCTTCAGACCGACCCCAACTATCCATTCACCACCACCAGGGTCAAGCTAAGCCCCTCCCCTTCAGACCGAACCCAACCATCCATTCACCACCACCAGGGTCAAGCTAAGCCCCTCCCCTTCAGACCGAACCCAACCATCCATTCACCACCACCAGGGTCAAGCTAAGCCCCTCCCCTTCAGACTGACCCCAACTATCCATTCACCACCACCAGGGTCAAGCTAAGCCCCTCCCCTTCAGACCGAACCCAACCATCCATTCACCACCACCAGGGTCAAGCTAAGCCCCTCCCCTTCAGACTGACCCCAACTATCCATTCACCACCACCAGGGTCAAGCTAAGCCCCTCCCCTTCAGACCGAACCCAACCATCCATTCACCACCACCAGGGTCAAGCTAAGCCCCTCCCCTTCAGACCGAACCCAACTATCCATTCACCACCACCAGGGTCAAGCTAAGCCCCTCCCCTTCAGACCGACCCCAACTATCCATTCACCACCACCAGGGTCAAGCTAAGCCCCTCCCCTTCAGACCGAACCCAACCATCCATTCACCACCACCAGGGTCAAGCTAAGCCCCTCCCCTTCAGACCGAACCCAACTATCCATTCACCACCACCAGGGTCAAGCTAAGCCCCTCCCCTTCAGACCGAACCCAACTATCCATTCACCACCACCAGTGTCTAGACCCCGGGGGGTTTCATGGGATCGGGTCTCCCCTCCCGAATGATACTCCTGCACAACGGGGCCTAATTGCCAAAACTCATTCATTTGTGTATTCCTGGCAATAAATATGTATTCTTCCATCAACACCGTCTCTCCTGATTGAAGTATTATTATTAGAAGCTGGGAGGGTAATTTAGTTTTTGATTGATTGTTGTGTACCTCCCTAAGGACTGCAGATGGAAATGATCTATTAGCTAAACATCTGGCATCTCTTCTCTTTTCTGAGATGAATGTATTTGTACGCACGGTCCTCTTTGAAATAAATACATAAAAAAAAAAAAACCTCTGCTCGGCCGTCGGGCCCCCAAAGAGAGGGCAGCCTCCGGTCCTCCTCCTGCAGGAAGCTCCACTCCTCCTCCATCACCTCCTGCACGATGGTAGAGGAGGAGGAGGAGGAGGAGGAGGAAGAGGGGTGGAGCTCTGCACTCTGACGGTATCTGTCCAGGAGCCTCGAGCGGCTGTTCTTCAGCCTGTCCACGCAGCGCTGCCAACGATAAAACACAAACACACAGTTACAACCAGAACAAAATGTCATTACGAAGATACTTCAAGAAAACCGCCTCACCGGGTCGTTTTAGACCCACTTGGGCATCAAGGGTTAAAACCAGAACACAGCGGGGACATTGAGAGGTCACCTATTGTGCAAAATCCACCTTTCCACGTCTCTTCTACATCGACACGTGTCCCCTCTTCTTCATGTCTCTTCTTCATCGACACGTGTCCCCTCTTCCTCACGTCTCTTCTACATCGACACGTGTCCCCTCTTCTTCACGTCTCTTCTACATAGACACGTGTCCCCTCTTCTTCACGTCTCTTCTACATCGACACGTGTCCCCTCTTCTTCATGTCTCTTCTACATCGACACGTGTCCCCTCTTCTTCACGTCTCTTCTACATCGACACGTGTCCCCTCTTCTTCACGTCTCTTCTACATCGACACGTGTCCCCTCTTCTTCACGTCTCTTCTACATCGACACGTGTCCCCTCTTCTTCACGTCTCTTCTACATCGACACGTGTCCCCTCTTCTTCACGTCTCTTCTACATCGACACGTGTCCCCTCTTCTTCACGTCTCTTCTACATCGACACGTGTCCCCTCTTCTTCACGTCTCTTCTACATCAACACGTGTCCCCTCTTCTTCACGTCTCTTCTTCATCAACACGTGTCCCCTCTTCCTCACGTCTCTTCTACATCGACACGTGTCCCCTCTTCTTCACGTCTCTTCTACATCAACACGTGTCCCCTCTTCTTCACGTCTCTTCTTCATCAACACGTGTCCCCTCTTCCTCACGTCTCTTCTACATCAACACGTGTCCCCTCTTCTTCATGTCTCTTCTTCATCAACACGTGTCCCCTCTTCTTCACGTCTCTTCTACATCAACATGTGTCCCCTCTTCTCCATGTCTCTTCTTCATCAACATGTGTCCCCTCTTCTTCATGTCTCTTCTTCATCAACACGTGTCCCCTCTTCTTCACGTCTCCTCTACATCAACATGTGTCCCCTCTTCTCCATGTCTCTTCTTCATCAACATGTGTCCCCTCTTCTTCATGTCTCTTCTTCATCAACATGTGTCCCCTCTTCTTCACGTCTCTTCTACATCAACATGTGTCCCCTCTTCTTCATGTCTCTTCTACATCAACATGTGTCCCCTCTTCTTCATGTCTCTTCTACATCAACATGTGTCCCCTCTTCTTCATGTCTCTTCTACATCAACACGTGTCCCCTCTTCTTCATGTCTCTTCTTCATCAACACGTGTCCCCTCTTCTTCATGTCTCTTCTTCATCAATATGTGTCCCCTCTGTGGAAAGAGACTCTGAAAGTTTCAGGAACAAAGATTCTCTCTCTTTTTGATCCATTTCTATAAAAACCTGTCTGAAAATGAGCTGATCAGATTTTGGCCACGTTATGATGTCATCACGATGTTTTGTCTTGTGTAACCATTAGCCAATCAGCAACCAAGGTACCACCCCCCCCCCCCCCTAAGTTGATTAAATATTATCAAATGGATTAATTAAATGTATCTGGCAGTGCCATTTTAAATATCTTAAGAAAAATATCAAAGAAAACTTGGTTTGGTTTCTATAAATATTTGAAAATGTATTTATAGGATATGTAAATTCCGTTAACCATTTTTTTGGGAGTCGAATATTCGAATATACATTTGCTTTCAGATTCCCATCCCTAACCAGAACACAGCGGGACGTTTAACAGATACAACAGAAACACCAAGTTATAATCAGCTGTTCCAGCAACAAGTGGCTCAGCAGGGAAACAAAGAGCAGTGAACTTATTGAATACAGAGAAGTGAACTCTATTGTCATCACAATGCTGTCTCTAGCCATCCCAAAGAATAACACATATGTACTTTTAACAGAGTATTCCTACACTCTGGTACTTCTGCTTTGACTTAAAGATCTGAGTACTTCTACTCCTACCGAAGTACCAGATCTGAGTACTTCTACTCCTACTGAAGTACAAGATATGAGTACTTCTACTTTGACTTAAAGATCTGAGTACTTCTACTCCTACTGTTACTAAAGTACAAGGTCTGAGTACTTCTGCTTTGACTTAAACATCCGAGTACTTCAACTCCTACTGAAGTACAAAATCTGAGTACTTGTATCACTTCTGGTAATGGGTAAAGGTCAGAAATATTTGGCTTTAGACACATGCTACATGCTAACTAGCTTGCTAGCTAGTCGTGGCTAAACTAACGTGTTGTCCCTCACCTTCCTGAACGTTTCCTTCCACGGCGGAGTGGTTCCTTTATACAGTGAGCGGTGTCTGTGTACCGCGTCCATCTGTGAGGCTGCTAACGGGTACAACAAGTGCTAATATTCAAGCTGTTGCTCCAAACAAAGAGGAGAAAAAACTAAACATACAGCTTTTAACACCGCGACCCAGAAGTGAGCTGCGTCGCACTGCATGCTGGTTTATGTAGTCTTTTTTAAACGAAAAGATGGACCTGTTCCCGTGTCATAGCAACAAGAAAATAATGGAATATACATGGGCAGCGGGAAGTAATAATAAAGAATACAATAACATAGGAATACACATGTATTAACAGCAGAGGTGGGAAGTAGTGGAGTAAAAATACTTTGTTACTGTAATACATTTTTCTGGTATCACTTTACTCCACTACTTATTTTTCTGACGACTTTTTACTTTGACTTCTTACATTTTGAACACAAATACCTGTACTTTCTACTTCTTACATTTTGAACACAAATACCTGTACTTTCTACTTCTTACATTTTGAACACAAATACCTGTACTTTCTACTTCTTACATGTTGAAACCCAAATACCTGTACTTTCTACTTCTTACATGTTGAACACAAATACCTGTACTTTCTACTTCTTACATGTTGAACACAAATACCTGTACTTTCTACTTCTTACATGTTGAAACCCAAATACCTGTACTTTCTACTTCTTACATTTTGAACCCAAAATACCTGTACTTTCTACTTCTACATGTTGAACCCAAATACCTGTACTTTCTACTTCTTACATGTTGAACACAAATACCTGTACTTTCTACTTCTTACAGTGTTGAACACAAATACCTGTACTTTCTACTTCTTACATGTTGAACACAAATACCTGTACTTTCTACTTCTTACATGTTGAACCCAAATACCTGTACTTTCTACTTCTTACATGTTGAACCCAAATACCTATACTTTCTACTTCTTACATGTTGAACACAAATACCTGTACTTTCTACTTCTCACATGTTGAACCCAAATACCTATACTTTCTACTTCTTACATGTTGAACACAAATACCTGTACTTTCTACTTCTTACATGTTGAACCCAAATACCTGTACTTTCTACTTCTTACATGTTGAACACAAATACCTGTACTTTCTACTTCTCACATTTCCCAAACAGGCTGGTTCCTTTAGTTTGAATGTGTGTTTGGTGGCGTGATCATTATTATTTAGAGTCATTGCGTGCCTATTGATTTGAACACGATCCGTGTATCCATCATTTCCTGGTCTTCTCTAAAGAAGAGGGACCAATGAAAACGTTGTCATGTTGCCGTTGTTCAGCATGGAAACATTCATTAGCTAACAATGACATTATTGTTCTATTAATATAAAGGGAGGTCAGGTACTCTTTAAAACAGCTGCTAGTTATGGGTACTTTTTACTTAAAGGTGGGGTAGGTAAGTTTGAGAAACCGGCTCGAGACACACTTTTTGTTATATTCAATGGAATGCTCTTAACATCCCGATAGCAATGAATATCTGAAGTGCTTTGACAAAAAATCCATAAAGAAATATCATCTGTGGAAGCCGTAGTACTGTAAAAAGCACGACCAATCATCTGAGCCGGCCCGGCTAAAATAACTGGATGGCCTACCTGCCTGTCAGCCTTCCATCTGTGCACAAACTTATCTGGTGCCCTCATTGGTCATGTGCGCGTTCGTGTGTGTTGGAGGAGGGGCTCTGTAAGGAAGTGGCAGATTTTCTCCGGTCGTGTATTTTCAAATTCTAGCGATCTCGAGCCGGTTTCTCAAACTTACCTACCCTACCTTTAAGTACATTTCAAAGCCCATACTTCTTTACTTTTACTTGAGTAAATAAGTTTAGTCAGTACTTCTACTTTTACCAGAGTATTTTTAAACACGATTATCTGTACTTCTACTTGAGTAAAGGATGTGTGTACTTTTGCCATCTCTGATTAACAGTATGAATATAAATAACAAAAATAACGTAAAGAAAAATACATTAACATCCCATAATACATACATACACGTACCTTCTTCTAAATGTGTTTTCTCTCTTAAACCAGTCAGTGGAAAAGCCCCACTGAAATCTGACATGATTAGGAACTCTCAGACTCTCAAAATAAAAGCTTTCGCAAACTCCATCAGATATCTCATACAAATAACACATAGCCAGTGGTGTAATGTAAATACTTGTACTTACTCATGTACTATGACGTAGAAAAGTAGGTACTTGAACTTTACTTGAGCATTTTCTAATTATGCTCCACTACATTTATTTTACAGATGTAGTTACTTTGTGTTTGCATACATTGATAACCAGGTTTTACAGAGAACTCACAGATTGTCAAGACTTCAATCAAATTCAAATGAAATAAATATTCAATCAAACTGATCATGCTACATTTGGTCAAAGTCAACTTTATTGTCAATCTCAAAATATACACACAGAAAGATCGAAATACTGTTTCCCACAGTCCAGAGGTATACAAAACACACATTAAAATGCAAGAACACTCTATAATTACAAAAAAACACAAAATAACAGTTTACTTCAGTAAGCAGGATATATTTAAAAAAGATGATGTACATAGTGCAAATGAGAGTGCAAATGTTTCCATAGCAGCGTAAAAGTGACTGGTGCTGGATTCTTTGTGTCAGTTGTTGAGATATTTGGTTCTGGACAGACTTTGGTACTAACCTGAGGAAGCTGCACATTTATTTTTAGAGCTGCAGTTATGAGTTAGGATCCGGACTGATCAAACTAAGAGCAGAAAACTGAGGAAGAGATAAAGATGCCGTTGGGTTTGTGCCGGTGTGACATGGTTCAGGGAAATGTGAGAGGAAATGCAGCCAAAACCACGGAGGCTGTCTTCAAACACAGATCACAGAATACTTAAAGCTATTTTTTAACGATCAAGCATTTAATAAGCACAGCAAGAAAATAATGCGTAGGCCACCTGCCAGAAAGTGAGAATGAACAATTCTCTGTGGCCACGGTGTAACAGGAGGAAACTGGTATCTGGACCCCCTCAACTCAAACCACCAGATCAATCCCTCTCTGTGCAGCAAACTCAAGAGATCAACATGTTCAGGTCAAAAGTTCAAACACGTACAGCGTGGTTTTCATGTACGTCTGAAAGCCAAAGGTCACCTGATAACCCTGACGCTCAAAGTTTCCACTGATGATGAGATAAGAAAGTCCCGTTTGTATCACATTATATATATTTCATATTACACCCATAATATACTCATTTTACTGCACCCCTTTGACACATTGACAAAGCCTGTAAAATGAATGTATCCCCAAAGATACAGAAACCATTTAAGGGTTAAAAATGAAATACCACACGTCCCACATGTACTTTATATTGCAGGCTATAGAGAACCGCAGTGACGCGTCCTAAAACCCGGAAGTAAACTTCTTCCGGTTCCTTCGACAAAAATGCAATGCAATTTCTCCATAGGATTTTGGAAAATAGCTTGAAATAAGGTCTGTGGTTGAAACACATTTAAGAGACGGATCACGTTTTGTTCAGCCGGGTAATATCCACATGTCTACCCTACTTTTATAATGTTCTAATCATAAATCTAATCGATACATTTATGAAATCCTATGGAGAAATTGCATTGCATTTTTGTCGAAGGAACCGGAAGAAGTTTACTTCCGGGTTTTAGGACGCGTGCCTGCGGTTCTCTATTTAAGATCCGACTAACAGCATCTAGTGTTGCATGCTGGATTATGTAGTTTTAAATAAAAGATAAGACAAGACCTTTATTGATCCCCGTAGAGAAATGCACGTGTCATAGCAGCAACAGAATGAGACAGAAACACAGAGAGTGCACATGGAATATAAACGGCCGGTTGCCCTTTTATTTCTGCTTGCCCCCTCCAGCTGCGTCTTGTCTTGTTGTTAGTCTTGTTCTATATAGTCTTGTCTTCCCTTGTGCTCCTTGTTGGGTCGTCCTCATCATTCCAATGGTTGTCCCTGTCGGTGTTTTCCAGATCCTATACCTCTTGCTCCTTGGTTGGTAAATGTTTAGTTTTTCTTTGTAATCAGCTTTTTTGAATTGAATTGAGTTTTATTTGTTAATAATACTTGATTCATTATTTTGTACTGCTCTTGGTTCCACTTCCCTAAACCCTGACAGAACGACCCAGTTTGTTTTGGACATTGAGCGTTATATGAAATACACTCTTGAGTGCATTAATGGTGAGTGGAAGAGGGTCTTATGCAGGGAGGCCAGAGAGCCTGCCCTCAGAACAGCATGCATGGAGGTAGCGAATAAACCCTGACTGAAGAGCTTGTTGACCGACCGGCTCAGACTTTTTTCAAGCAGCCGTGAGTGCCAGCCTCCAGCCTCGAACCCCTTCCTGGGATCCCGCCTGGAGGTCCAAGGAGCCTTCAACGGACTCTTAAGAGACGCAAGGACAAGGAACCAGCTCGTATCCCAGCCTCCATGCTTCCAGGCCCGGCCACGGCTTCCATGCTTTCAACTCCAGTTCCCAGTGTTCTGTTGGCGGTCCGGCCGACACCAGATCGTGTCCCGTCGGCGGTCCCAACGACTAATGTTCCTGTTAAGTCGGGGGCCCCGCCAACTCCGACTCCCGTTCCTCCAGAGGTGTCCTGCCAACCTCCAGGCCCCCCAGTTTCCTGTCGTTGGTCCGGCCCTCTCCTGTCTCCGATCCTGTCTCGTCGTTGGTCCGGCCCTCTCCAACCACCCAGTGTCCTGTCGTTGGTCCGGCCCACTCCAACCCCCCAGTGTAGTGTCGTTGGTCCGGCCCTCTCCAGCCCCCCAGTGTCCTGTCGTTGGTCCGGCCCACTCCAACCCCCCAGTGTCCTGTCATTGGTCTGGCCCACTCAAGCCCCCCAGTGTCCTGTCGTTGGTCCGGCCCACTCCAAGCCCCCAGTGTCCTGTCGTTGGTCCGGCCCACTCCAACCCCCCAGTGTCCTGTCGTTGGTCCGGCCCACTCCAACCCCCCAGTGTAGTGTCGTTGGTCCGGCCCACTCCAACCCCCCAGTGTCCTGTCGTTGGTCCGGCCCACTCCAACCCCCAGTGTAGTGTTGTTGGTCCGGCCCACTCCAACCCCCCAGTGTCCTGTCATTAGTCTGGCCCACTCCAGCCCCCCAGTGTCCTGTCGTTGGTCCGGCCCACTCCAACCCCCCAGTGTAGTGTCGTTGGTCCGGCCCACTCCAACCCCCCAGTGTCCTGTCGTTGGTCTGGCCCACTCCAACCCCCCAGTGTCCTGTCATTGGTCTGGCCCACTCCAGCCCCCCAGTGTCCTGTCGTTGGTCCGGCCCACTCCAACCCCCCAGTGTCCTGTCGTTGGTCCGGCCCACTCCAACCCCCCAGTGTAGTGTCGTTGGTCCGGCCCACTCCAACCCCCCAGTGTCCTGTCGTTGGTCCGGCCCACTCCAACCCCCCAGTGTAGTGTTGTTGGTCCGGCCCACTCCAACCCCCCAGTGTCCTGTCATTAGTCTGGCCCACTCCAGCCCCCCAGTGTCCTGTCGTTGGTCCGGCCCACTCCAACCCCCCAGTGTAGTGTCGTTGGTCCGGCCCACTCCAATCCCCCAGTGTCCTGTCATTGGTCTGGCCCACTCCAGCCCCCCAGTGTCCTGTCGTTGGTCCGGCCCACTCCAACCCCCCAGTGCAGTGTCGTTGGTCCGGCCCACTCCAACCCCCCAGTGTAGTGTCGTTGGTCCGGCCCACTCCAACCCCTCAGTGTAGTGTCGTTGGTCCGGCCCACTCCAACCCCCCCAGTGTAGTGTCGTTGGTCCGGCCCACTCCAACCCCTCAGTGTAGTGTCGTTGGTCCGGCCCACTCCAACCCCTCAGTGTAGTGTCGTTGGTCCGGCCCACTCCAACCCCCCAGTGTAGTGTCGTTGGTCCGGCCCACTCCAACCCCTCAGTGTAGTGTCGTTGGTCCGGCCCACTCCAAACCCCCAGTGTAGTGTCGTTGGTCCGGCCCACTCCAACCCCTCAGTGTCCTGTCGTTGGTCCGGTCGTTGGTACCGGCCACTCCAACCCCCCAGTGTAGTGTCGTTGGTCTGGCACCACTCCAACCCCTCAGTGTAGTTCGTTGGTCCGGCCCACTCCAACCCACCCAGTGTATGTGTCGTTGGTCCGGGCCCACTCCAACCCCTCAGTGTAGTGTCGTTGGTCCGGCCCACTCCAACCCCTCAGTGTAGTGTCGTTGGGTCGGCCCACTCAACCCCTCAGTGTAGTGTCGTTGGTCCGCCCACTCCAACCCCCCCAGTGTAGTGTCGTTGGTCCGGCCCACTCCAACCCCTCAGTGTAGTGTCGTTGGTCCGGCCCACTCCAAACCCCCAGTGTAGTGTCGTTGGTCCGGCCCACTCCAACCCCTCAGTGTCCTGTCGTTGGTCCGGCCCACTCCAACCCCTCAGTGTCCTGTCGTTGGTCCGGCCCACTCCAACCCCCCAGTGTAGTGTCGTTGGTCTGGCCCACTCCAACCCCTCAGTGTAGTGTCGTTGGTCCGGCCCACTCCAACCCCCCAGTGTCCTGTCGTTGGTCTGGCCCACTCCAACCCCCCAGTGTAGTGTCGTTGGTCTGGCCCACTCCAACCCCCCAGTGTAGTTTCGTTGGTCCGGCCCACTCCAACCCCTCAGTGTAGTGTCGTTGGTCCGGCCCACTCCAACCCCCCAGTGTCCTGTCGTTGGTCCGGCCCACTCCAACCCCCCAGTGTCCTGTCGTTGGTCCGGCCCACTCCAACCCCCCAGTGTCCTGTCGTTGGTCCTGCCAACTCCGACTGCTGTTCCTCCAGAGGTTTCCTGCCAAACTCCAGGCCGTCCTCCAGAGTTCCCCCACCGCTGCTGCTCTCGTTTTGCAATGCCCCCGGGATATCGGCCCAAACCCCCTTCTCTCTGCTTTGCCTCCGGGCCTCCCACCAGATTCATGTTTAGTGAACCCAATCGTTTTTTCTGTCTCTTTATAAAATACAGTCCTGGAAAATTGCAAAAAAAATTCATAGTGATATTTCTGAAATGTTATTATTTTAGGAAAGCTCCTTAATGCCTCTTTAATGCTTCTGTGTCTTTTTTTGTTGTTGATCCCCCTGGCTCTTGTTGGATGGGTTATTTGTGTTTCTTGTCTTAGATGTTAATTAATGTGTCCTTGTGTAAAAGGGGTGCAGTAAAATTTGTAGATTATGGATGTAATATGAATTATGTATAATGTTATACAAACTGCACTTCTGTATCTCATAATCAGTGGAGCCTTTGAAGCGTGAGGGTTATCAGGTAACCTTTGGGTTTCAGACTTAGGTGAAAACCATGCTGTAGGATTTTAAACTTTTGACCTAAACACTGATGATATCTTGAGTTTGCTGCACAGGGAGAGAGTGATCTTTCATCCTGTTACACTGTGGCCACAGAGAATTGTTCATTCTCACTTTCTGGCAGGTGGCCTATGCATTATTTTCTTGCTAATCTTAATTAATGCATAATCGATAAAAAAATAACCAATAGACATGAATCAGAGGCACCAATCATACACGTCCATATCACAGTGATCTGTGTTTGAAGACAGCCTCCGTGGTTTTGTCTCCATTTCCTTTCACATTTCCCTGAAAGATGTCACACCAGCACAAACTTAACAACATCTGTTTCTCAGTGTTCTGCTCTTAGTTGAATCCGGCCCACTCCAGCCCCCCGTGTCCTGTCGGAGGTCCTGCCGCCTTACAGGCTGTCCTCCAGCACGGCACCCAGAGTTTACCCGCCTAGAAAATAATGCATAGGCCACCTGCCAGAAAGTGAGAATGAACCATTCTCGATGTCTCCCTGTGCAGCAAACTCAAGATATCAATATGTTCAGGTCAAAAGTTTAAACACGTACAGCGTGGTTTTGACGTCAGTCCAAATCCCAAAGATGACTTGATAACTCTAACTCTTTTCCACTGATGATGACATAAAGGGTTAGGGTTAGTCATGTTTTCTGTCCACCAATGAGAAGCTGATGCTGAGGGTTGATACAGATCTTATTAGTGAGCGGTGTCAGTGTTTGCACAACACTCTCGAGGAAACCTCCGAGCAGAATGGCTGCAGTCTCAGAGCTCTCCGTCATGCTGTTTGCTCTCATCAGCAACATTCACGCTGAAGAACTCATCGTCATCCAAAAGGAGAGCGACTCTTTCACCTTCGAGCTCCCAGAGGAGGCCAGCTCCTGCCTGATCTCCAGATTGGTTGGTGAGGAGAAGCTGGTCCTGTGGAACACCTCTGACCTCTGAACCCAGAACTCCTCAGTACCTGAAGACCTGAAATAACGACTCGTCAGCATGGCCGATACTTCTTCCTACAAGATCCAGAACCTGACCCGTTCAGACTCCGGCCTGTACCAAGAGGAGTGCTGGACTGAGGGCAAAGTGACTCATGAGAAACACTTCACAGTTACTGTTTGTGGTTCAATAGATAGGACCAGAGGTGAATCCATGAAAGATGAAGAAACAAAAGACCTGCGTTGTCGTGGAGCAGCTGACCACCTGGATGTCCAGTGGCTCAGACGGGATTATCAACATGAACAGAAAACATGGACCAGAGTTTTTGGGGACAATACGGCATCAGTGATGGACGATGATAGAGGAAGATACCAAGTGGTGAAGAACACATCAGCTCTACATATATTAAACATCTCAAAAACTGACCTCGGAGAATACACCTGTCTGCTGATGAACCAACAGCAGTGTGTTAGCAGTCACCCTGTAGAGTATATGCTGGACGCAGAGACGATCTATCTCTCAGTTGAAGACACGGCTGTGTTGCAGTGCCCTGTCACTGATTTCAATGAAGCCTCCACATTGGGAGACTGACTTATTCAACAATCACCAAGGACACCATAACCTCTCTGTGGACCAGAACTTCTCTCTAGTGTTAACATCGGTAACGTTAAATCACTCAGGTTGGTACTATTGTAATACCTTCACTACTGTGAACAAATATCTGCTGTGGGTGTGCCCCGAATCTTGTTTACCTTGATAGCAAACACGATATGAACATTAGCTCGGAGGAACGGCAACTATAATGGAGTGTAATAAAACTACTATGAACAAAAGCTAGTGGTTCATATTAGGCTAGCAATAATGTGTTTATAATTGCAATCTTATACGGGTAGTCTGCTAAGTTCGCCCGGAGTATACTGTCTATGAGTATTTGGTGTGTGAATGCAGACATTCTCCTGCTATGAGATACATGTATGTAAGGTCATCTGCTGATATTAGAGTTGATATGGAAACGCTAGCAACTTAGTTAGCACAGTTAGCACTGTGTCAATGGCTTAGCAGTCCGAAACATGTTTACACATTTAAACAGTCGTGGTAGATACCTTGTTTGATAAATACACAAATAACAATGCAAACTTACAGGTTGTGTACCCGAATATTCCCCTGCTCCAAACGGTCCAAACAAACTAGGAATAGCATCGTCCTTCAGTTTCAAATGCTGTGCATATCCGGCCTCAAACTGGGCAATGTTTTGGAAGCTTTCGTCTGTGAAATGCCGGTTCTTCGAACCTCTGAAGGAACAGTGTTAAAAATAAATTTCAACCACTGACTTCGTCGTGGTTCTTCCGTCGGTAGGACAAACAGCTCAGATTTCTCCTCACATTTCAGGAAACAGGTCCTTGGCAGTGGCATGACTGGATCGATTGTGAACTGAACCAGAGCTTCCAACAGTAAATGTTAGGCTGGCAGAGGGTGCGGCCAGCGCCGCTGGGTGTGGCCATAGCTCTTCGGGATTGGTCCATTTCGTTCCGGGTACCGCATGACATCAGGCCGTACCCGGAACTAAATGGGCAGTGACGTATCTCCAACGAGGCGTTTTGGGGAGGTATTTTCTGTGTTAGAGTTTTACTCGCTACAGGGTGTACTTTGAGGGTTTTGACTCTGCACACCGTTTACATGCATACAAACCTTCATAACACAAGGGGACGGGTAAGAACCGGAAAAGCATGACATGGGAGCTTTAATATGCATCTGTTCATTTCACTTCCCTCTGTCCTCGTCCTCTTTCATACAGCGGCTCAGAAACAGGATTTAAACACTGGATGTTAGACATTCCTGCAAACACAACATCTGAGTCTGATCACAAGAGAGAGAGACAGAGATTACAGAGACCAACGGCAACATGTAACATCATCAATATTATTATTGTAATTGTTATCAACAATATTATAATTGTTACTTTAATTATTAACCATATCATTATTATTATTAATATTATTATCATTATTAAATAATATTATTATTATTATTGTTGTTATTATATATTATTATTATCATTATTATTATTATTTTGATTGATACATTCATTAACAATGTAAACGTATAAAAGGTGAAACCTAAGAGAGGGAATAGAATATAAATATCTAATAATATTAAGAAAAAAGGTTTTGAATGTTGGATTTTTTTATGAACATATCTTCAATATGACATTATATACATTTAATTAAATATAAATATATTATTTTAAGTTCTATACATATGTTTGATGGTTTTGCTATTCTTGTAAATACATGTGATTATAGGGTTTTTGTTGCACCATGTGTTTTTCATATATATATTTTAACATTTCACTTCAACCTTTAAACATTGCCTTAACATGACGTGTTTGTAATCATATTCTCTTTGTGTTATGATACTGATGTTTTATTTCAAATCAAATGATGGGATTTTCTTGTATTAAATGTGGAAAGATTTGATTTAGCTTTTATGCATTTATAATATCCGTTATTGTTTTCAGAATTATATCTTCTGTTATAATCCCTTGATCTATATATATATCAATAATCAAGTGTCTGTATAATAAAGGTTACGAATAACCAATAAAACCTGGGAGACAATTTTTTCTTCTGATCTTAACCCTTAAATGGTCAATCACAAATAAACATTATGTAGAATTAATTGATTGCTATTTTATACATTACACATATACATATATGTATAACAATGTTATTAGAACCCATTTTACACAATAATACACCAGGATTAAATCCCTATTACACCGTAATCACACCCGTATTAGACCCATTTTATTACACCCCTTACACACATGGACACAGCCTGTAAAATGAATGTATAAAAGATACAGAAACCATTTAAGGGTATGTGTACCACTCGCGTCAAATGTACTTTATATTGAATGCTATTTAAAATCATATCACCAACATCTACAAACATCATTTGTATTTGTGCCTGTACTGCTGATTGCATTATACTGCATCTATTGATCAGTAATATTCAGTGTTGGAAGAAGTACTCAGATCATTCACTTGAGAAAAATGTACAAATACTATTGTTTTAAAATACTCCACTATAAGTAAAAGTAGTGAATTCTACTTAATTAAAAGTACAAAAGTAGTACCACCAAAATATACTTAAAGGGGACCTATCATGCAAAATGCACTGTTGTACGTCTTTTCAACATGAATATGTGTCCCCGGTGTTCCAGGGAACTCACCAAGTGTCAGAAAACACAACCCTCTCTATTTTCCTCCATACCCAAATCTCTAAAAAAGGGGCTGCAACGGATCTGATAAAAACTGATCTAGATTTGAACACTGTCCTGACGTCAGGACGGTGGCGCTACGGCTATTGGGCCAACTCCACCAATCAGGAGGAGACAGCCACGGCCATTGCCGTTCGAAAGCGCTGGAGACGCTGTAGTACATATGCCAGGCCTGTAGATGGTGCTGTTCTCACTGAATCAACCCTTGCAAAAACAGAGCTAACATTTTTCAAATTGAGCGAAATGAGGCATGGCTAAAATGCATGATCTGTTTGGTATTTTGAAAAAAAAAAAGTATAAATATGCCTTATATAGGTATGGTCCTACACTATATTATTCAAATATAGCATGATAGTTCCACTTTAAAGTACAAAAAGTACTCATTCTACACAATGACCCATTTGATAATAATATATAAGTATTATCTGATAAAAGTACTTCAAGTATCAACAGTAATAATGATATCGTTTTTATAATAAGTAATAATCTTAACATAGACAAACATGACATGAACACACTGGGTTCCAGCTTGGACCGGTTTGAACTGGTCTCAACAGTGACTCTTCTTTATATTCTGAAACTAGCTTCACTTTTTAGTTTCAAATTCCTTTCAACCAACAAAAACAAACCAAGTGAAGTCTGCTTACTTTCTCACTTGAACATTTGCCTCTAATGGTTCTTATTTCTTTTTTATAATGAGTTTTTGAATGCTCACAGACATCATGCATTGTTTCCTCAAAGCACACTGTGTGTAATAATGTTCAGCAGTAAAGAGGTGAAGAATCAGGAGACAGCGACATCTAGTGGTGAGTGGGAAGAACTCTTTGTACATCTTTAATAATAATAATAATACATTCGATTTATAAAGCACCTTTCATTGCTCACTTTTGTTTGTGCTTCAGGGTTAGCATTAGGTGCTAACACATATCTCCTGAACTTCCCCACTCAATCTATCAAGACCCGAGCAGTTCTATTAGAAGTCCAAGGTAAGGCACGGGCCGGCGCATGTCGCTCAAAGGAGTCTGAGGCACAGGGGTAGGGAGAGAGAAGTAAGAAACAGAGGAAGAGAGGCACAACGTGTCTACGTACATGCACTCTCCTAAAATAGTTTGAGGGAAAAGGGGTGAAAAAATAAATAAAAAGCCGAAATAGAAAGTAAGAAGTATCGGTAGAGAGGCACCACGTGTCTACGTACATGCACTCTCCTAGAATAGTTTGAGGGAAAGGGTTGAAGAAATACAAAGTAAGAAGCTGAAATGAAAAGGCACCACATTGCGTAAATGCTTCCCCTTAGAATAGGGTGGAAATGATGAGAAGGGGACAGGGACTTGATTGATTGATTGATTGAAAAGTTTATTAACAGCTTGTATATTGGGTACAGTACAGTACAGCTCAAAACATACAATTGTTAAGGGGATGCAGACCAGAGAAAGACTTTTGTCTTGTTTACATCAGGGTCCCCCATTTCCAATTCATCATATCATTTAAGACATATAAGACATATTTGACATACAGATGGCTTATTTACAATTTACATTTTAGATTTCGTTCTAATACATCCTAACCGGACATTTAAGACATACCAAGTCTACAGATATACAGTTAGTAACAGAGTCTAAAATGCGAGTATATACATAGATGGGGGGGGGGGGGAAGTCCATTGTACGACAGGTTGAGATTTGTACCATTACCGGGGCCAGTTTTGCACAAGTGAAGAGGGACACAAGTGAAGAGGGACACAAGTGAAGAGGGACACAAGTGAAGAGGGACACAAGTGAAGAGGGACACAAGTGAAGAGGGACAACGTGTCTAACCTTCACGTAATTGCACTCCCCAAAGGGAAAGAAAGTCAAAAGTATAAGTAGAGAGGCACCACGTGTCGACGTAAATGCACTCTCCTAGAATAAGTTAAGGGAAAGGAGTAGAAAGCAAAACAGTACAAGAGGAAAGGCCCAACGTGTCGTGCAACATTCATTCTTTTTGCATCATTTTTATAAATACTGTAGGTTTCAATCTCTACCTGAAGGTTGGTACCACACCATGCTCCAGTAGCCCATCTTTCGTCCCCATCATATCCACAAATGATTACTTCAGAACCCAATTCAAACACAAGATGCATCGAGACAATATTTTACTTAAAAGAAAGAGCTATATAGTGTCTGAGCCAGTGGTCCTATTTTTAAACTTAGATGTGTAAAAAAATACACATTACAAAAATATTGAATAACTGTTTGTGGATGACAACATTGTGACACATGTACTTCATTCCTCTGAGAATTTTAAACAAATGTTTCATTAACAAAATAGCTTTTACTCATTAACCCTCCTGTCGTGTTCGGTTTCAGACACATCCCATTACCCAATTCCACAGTGATGCAGTTCAGAATCAGAATCAAATACTAGGGATGCGCTCCGACTCGCCGATCCGATCGAGTGGGCGGGGCCTAAATGGAAGATTTAAACATCATTTAAATCTTCCATTTAAGTGATGTTTAAAACTCAGTTAATGCTCATTCACTGGAGCTTCCACAAACAACAATCAACTTAATTATTACATTCAAATGATGTGCATTATTCAAGTTTCCATTCACTTTGGAGAATACCACGGGAGAAATGAGCAAGCGCTCTCTCTTTCCTCTCTCTCCCTCTCTCTCTCCCCTCTCTCTCCCCTCTCTCTCCCTCTCTCTCTCCCCTCTCTCTCCCCCTCTCTCTCCCCCCTCTCCCCCCCTCCTCCCTCTCTCTCCCTCCCCCTCTCTCCCCCCTCTCTCTCCCCCCTCTCTCTCCCCCTCCCTCTCCCTCTCCCTCCCTCTCTCTCCCCCTCTCTCCCCCTCTCTCTTTTCCCTCTCTCTCCCCCTCTCTCTCCCCCTCTCTCTCCCCTCTCTCTCCCCCTTCCCTCTCCCTCTCCCTCCCTCTCTCTCCCCCTCTCTCCCTCCTCTCTCTTTTCTCTCTCTCCTCTCTCTCCCCTCCCTCTCTCTCCCCCTCTCTCTCCCCCCTCTCTCTCCCCCTCCCTCTCGCTCACCCCTCCCTCTCATCTCCCCCTCTCTCCCCCTCTCTCTCTCCCTCTCTCTCCCCTCTCTCTCTCTCTCTCTCCCCCTCTCTCCCCCCCCTCTCTCTCCCCTCTCTCTCCCTCTCTCTCTCTCCCTCTCTCTCCCTCCTCTCTCTCTCCTCTCTCCTCCCCCCTCTCTCTCCCCTCTCCCCCCTCTCTCTCTCCTGACAGCCCGTCAGTATCTCCTGCAGCTCACTGATCCAGTAATGAGTGACCCGACAGTGAAGAATAAATATATGTATAACTAGTTTAGCTTGTTCCAGAGGTAGATCAAATAGCTAAGTGTGTTAGGTCTAACTCTTAATGTGTGTTCTGCTCCGCTCACCGGTCCGTCACAGCGGGTGGAGCTGCAGGGTTTCTGCTTCACACACACGTTGCATACCGCTATTTTACTGTCTTTTTTGGACACCTTAAAATACTGCCAGACTAGTGAAGCCATTTTGGCGAGCTTGTTTTGCCGCGCAGAGAAAAGTGTCATGTATTTTACGTCATGCGATCGGCTCTCGCGATCGGCATGTTTAGAGAGCACCGATCGATCGGTAGAGAGTGAGTATCGGCAGATCTCGATCGGTGACCGATCGATCGGAGCATCCCTACAGAATACCTTTATTAGTCCAACAGAGGGGAAATGTACATTGTTACAGCAGAAAATAGCCAAAGACAGCTAAATGGACTTAATTGAATGAAGGGGTTATGGTGGCTCTACTCTGTATAACAGGATCGCTTGGGAAAAGGACGGTCCATATTGGCTTGTTCTCAACCAATGACCTCCTGACTCTCACCCCCAGATTCCACCGGGTCCGTCTGCGCCGCGTTGCAGTTTTGGTCCGGCCTCCTCCGGCGTCATACCCTACCAGGCGCGTTTCAGAAGCATTTCAGAAGCGGAGCGTCGTGCCTGCCGGCTCGCAGTTTTTGTTGATTTGGGCATATTTCCTGGACAGGCTACTTTGTACAGACAAAGTTAATAATAACTGTAATATTCCAGTTATAAACGACATGAATCAAAGATGTGTTGCTGTATTTTAGTGGTAAAAAAATGCATTCATCATCATAATTATTCTATAATTTACACAGTGCCTGTAAACCGGAGGAGAACGCTGGCATTTCTCCTCCTACTTGAAAGACTACGGAGGGATAGGGTCTGCACAATTAGTTTGTGTGTGTGTGTATATATCTATATATATGCTATATATGCTCTGAAGGTTCCACTTCCTGCGTGCCCGACCTTACGTTACGGCTGCGCCGCGACAAAAATAGGATTCGATCCTAATTTTAGAGGAGCCCTGCGCCGAGCCGCTTCTGAGCCGTAACGCGCCGCGTGTGGTGGAATAGCACCCATTGACTAGAGTGGCCGCGATCGCCGCGATCGCCGTGAGCACCGCGGCGCAGCCGTAACGCGCCCGCAACGCAGCCGTAACGCGCCCGTAACGCGCCCGTAACGCGCCCGTAACGCGCCCGTAACGCGCCCGTAACGCGCCGCAGACGGACCCGGTGGAATCTAGGGGTCAGACATCCATTTACCCCTTGAGACAACACTGAGACAAGACTTTCAATAAAATGTCACCGGCTGGGCTTCTACGTAGATTAGGGTAAGGAGGTGACGGAAAACATTACAGCAAAGAAACCGTTAACCCTCCTGCTCTGTTCGGGTCAAATCTGACCGATGAACTACTTTGATCAATCACAAATATTGTGTTTTACATCTGATTACCTCAAGACCTCATGATATCCTCTACAGAAGGGATCTGAACAATAACATTGCTGATCACCACTTCCATTGAATTGGCGTCAATGGTGTCAAAAAACGACCCTTATAGGAAATGAATGGGTAACCCTAGATTATGTTCATCCATCAGAGTATACACATACATGGAGAAGAGGTTATTTTGGAACACATTTCAGT
This sequence comes from Trematomus bernacchii, assembly GCF_902827165.1. Classification (NCBI taxonomy): domain Eukaryota; kingdom Metazoa; phylum Chordata; class Actinopteri; order Perciformes; family Nototheniidae; genus Trematomus; species Trematomus bernacchii. Next base: position 606 of record NW_022988005.1, on the reverse strand, counting down.
ATCTATTCTTTGTCACAGTTATTCATGTGAACCCGTAGTCTGTAGTAGACATGTTTACAGCTTAAAATGTGGTGATGATTAGTGGATCAACACGTTCTCACTCCCAACTCGTCACATGTTGACGGTCGCCCCTCCCCGTCACCCTATTATGCACATGGTACCCCTTGAGCGTCAGTTTTCTAGCGTCAGTTTTCTATGGGAAGTTTTCAACGTCCCATAGACCTTCATAGACCTCCCATAGCGTTGATAATAGACGCCATGAGAATGCTCCCCACTGCATCGAAATTCCGTTCTCAGCTGAAGCGTATGGTGCGAGACGTCATTGCAACACATTATGCTCTTTATATATTGTTTTAAAAAATGACAAAATTGTAATTTACATACTCTGTGATAGGTCTCGGCGACAGTTAGGCAAAAGAATAGGCTTATAGGCATTTTTTTCTCTTATGTGAAGTTGAGATGATGCATGCTGGGTAATGAATTATTTACGTGGACGTACGTATATAGCCAGAAAATGTTCTAAATTGTGTCTGATTTTTCAATCCATCACATTTAACATGGCATTACGTAGTGTAACTTTTTACAGATGCTTCAGTTTCCTGAAAC
>NW_022988004.1:0-42177 GCF_902827165.1 Trematomus bernacchii | reverse complement strand
GAACACACATGGGGACAACCGGCGAGACTTTCACAATAAAAGTCTTTCACATAAATCAGGAAGAAAATCACGGATTATATTTAAACACATTATTAGAAAACATTCAGTCTTTTCTTGTCGGTCTGTTTCACTAATACATAAATAACCTGGTTTCTGATTAAACATCTAATTCCCGTCTCTGTGAGGATCGGGCTTTTATTCTGAAGGGCAGAAACTCGAGTTGGAAACTTTACACTTCTTTATTATAGTTTATTTATTATTTACAGATACATCCCCTTCATGTTTCTGTTTCCGGTCTCTGTTTGATTTGATCTGTTTTTAAACTTTTAGCAGAAACTTTAGTCTGAAAACAAACACCGAGGATCTTTTCATTCGACCAATCACAGAGAGGTACTCCCTCTGACTCCACAGCCGGTCTCTTCCCGCCGTTAGAACCAGGATCAGCTGATCGAGGAGATTCAGAGCATCAAAGAGCTGCCGACAGGTGAGGCTTTTAACCTTTAATATTAATATATATTATTCATGTGTTTGAACCTTTTTGTTAACTCTGTGTGAGCGGAGTGGCAGCTGGTCACGTGGTCATAATGACGTCATTACTGATGTTTCAGGGAGGAAACTGACAGAAAACAGGTTCATAACAGGTCGTAACATCACGTTAATAACAGTCTGGAAACACGTTAAAAACAGACAGAAAACAGGTTAAAAACAGGTCGTAACATCACGTTAATAACAGACGGAAAACAGACAGAAAACAGGTTAAAAACTGACGGAAAACAGGTTAAAAACGGACGGAAAACAGACAGAAAACAGGTTAATAACAGACGGAAAACAGACAGAAAACAAGTTAATAACAGACGGAAAACAGGTTAAAAACGGACGGAAAACAGACAGAAAACAGGTTAATAACAGACGGAAAACAGACAGAAAACAAGTTAATAACAGACGGAAAACAGGTGTTAAAAACTGACGGAAACAGACAGAAAACACGTTAATAACAGACGGAAAACAGACAGAAAACACGTTAATAACGGTCGTAACATCACGTTAATAACAGACAGAAAACAGACAGAAAACACGTTAATAACAGACGAAAAACAGACAGAAAACACGTTAATAACAGACGGAAAACAGACAGAAAACACGTTAATAACAGACGGAAAACAGACAGAAAACACGTTAATAACGGTCGTAACATCACGTTAATAACAGACAGAAAACAGACAGAAAACACGTTAATAACAGGCGGAAAACAGACAGAAAACACGTTAATAACAGGTCGTAACATCACGTTAATAACAGTCAGAAAGCTTCCACGTGTTCTGTGTTAAAGAAGGGTTTAAAACCGACAGAAAACGGATGAAATTGAACTTAGAAAGTGTTTTAAACACCAGGTCAATCTGAGAATGGATTAGAGCAGTCTGCAAACAGAGGAAGAGTTGCAGCACAGGCTTTAACATCTGATAACTGGGTTTAAAGGTCCTGAAGGCCTGCAGACAGAAACCAGGCTGAAAACAGGCTGAAAACGTGTCGTAACGTCAGGGTCAAACAGGAACTGTATCTGAGAACAGAGAGGAGAACAGAGAGGGAACACCATGTCCTGGAAACACATTACATCTTCTTGAAAGAAAGTGAAAACTGTAACACAGAGACCAGCTGATGAGCCTTTGGGAAAAGGAGATTAAAAACAGCCTGAAAACAAGAAAACAGAAATAGAATAATGTGTTTGAAAAGTGTCCGTCAGAAAGCAGGAAGCTGCAGGAGCATTTATATCAGTGAAGGAAACACGTGAAGCCACAACCAAGTCTTTGAATGCATCACCTCCATTGAGGTACTTGTACTTTAGTTGAGTATTTGTATTTGATGCTACTTTATACTTTTACTTTGAAGTATCTGAATCCACCAAATACAAAAGTAAAATGGTCTCACACTCGACCCGTATAAACTGGATAAAGTAATAACCATTATGTGTTCAAATATCCAACGAGTACATTTACTTCTGATACTTGAAGTACATGTACCTGTAACATGTTATCTGCACTCGTACTGTTGGTACTTTAACATTAATGCTCCTCCTTTCTGTACTTCTCAAATCAGTATTTGACTGGTGAAGGAGTATTTTAAGAGCGTAGTATTTGTGTTTTAAAGTAAACCCTGAGGCGCCTCTCAGTCAGATGATGCTCATCTCTTCATCTCAGAATCAATCAACTGCTTTCAGACTTTAAACCTCATTATTTCTGCCTCCTTCACACCCGGTCTGCCGTTCCTCTGTGAAGTCCCTGAACACACCATGAGCTCTCAGAATGCTCTCCTGACTGAGACGAGTAGATCTGCTGCAGGCGGTGCCTTCATGACCCTGACGTGTTTTGATGACCCTGACGTGTTTGATGACCCTGACGTGTTTGATGACCCTGATGTGTTTGATGACCCTGACGTGTTTTGATGACCCCTGACGTGTTTGATGACCTTGACGTGTTTGATGACCCTGATGTGTTTGATGACCTTGATGGTTTGATGACCTTGACGTGTTTGATGAGTCAGACGTGTTTGATGACCCTGACGTGTTTGATCACCCTGACGTGTTTGATGACCCTGACGTGTTTGATGACCCTGACGTGTTTGATCACCCTGACGTGTTTGATGACCCTGACGTGTTTGATGACCCTGACGTGTTTGATGAGTCAGACGTGTTTGATGACCCTGACGGTGTTTGATGAAGTCAGACGTGTTTTGATGACCTGACGTGTTTGATGACCCTGACGTGTTTGATGAGTCAGACGTGTTTGATGACCCTGACGTGTTTGATGACCCTGACGTGTTTGATGACCCTGACGTGTTTGATGACCCTGACGTGTTTGATGAGTCAGACGTGTTTGATGACCCTGACGTGTTTGATGACCCTGACGTGTTTGATGAGTCAGACGTGTTTGATGACCCTGACGTGTTTGATGAGTCAGACGTGTTTGATGAGTCAGACGTGTTTGATGACCCCTTGATGTTTGATGACCCTGACGTGTTGATGAGTCAGACGCGTTTGATGACCCTGACGTGTTTGATGAGTCAGACGTGTTTGATGACCCTGACGTGTTTGATGACCCTGACGTGTTTGATGAGTCAGGCGTGTTTGATGACCCTGACGTGTTTGATGAGTCAGACGTGTTTGATGAGTCAGACGTGTTTGATGACCCTGATGTGTTTGATGAGTCAGACGTGTTTGATGACCCTGAGTGTTTGATGACCCTGACGTGTTTGATGACCCTGACGTGTTTGATGAGTCAGACGTGTTTGATGACCCTGACGTGTTTGATGAGTCAGACGTGTTTGATGAGTCAGACGTGTTTGATGAGTCAGATGAACTCAGGAGCTTCAGAGAAACTCAACAGTTATTTTGAGACTTTTTGAGTTAAAGAAGTCAAAGTTCATGAGGCGTTGTGAAACGAGGAGTTCCTGAGAGACAACCGATATCTGAGGAGCAGAGTCCGATCACTCTGACTCCTCTGACTCCTCTGATATCTGAGGAGCAGAGGAGAGTTAAAGGGTCCTATACTCTCCTGTATGCTGTAGGTTTTAGTGCATGTTAACGGTCTATAAGGGTCGTTTTCTGTTATTCTGTCAAAGCGTCTTTGAGTTTATAGAAAAGCGCCAGAGAAGTATTATTATTATTATTATTATTATTATTATTATTATTATTATTATTATTATTATTATTATTATTATTATTATAACAAGGGCCAAAATCCCTGTCAGAATTATATATTCCAGAGCGTACTGAGGTAAAGACTGACTGACCACCAGACTAAAGTTTCGTGTGTGTGTGTGTGTGTGTGTGTGTGTGTGTGTGTGTGTGTGTGTGTGTGTGTGTGTGTGTGTGTCAGATGATGCTGGGTGTGTGTGTGTGTGTGTTGGCGCTCTCTGGTCTCGTGCACAGCGGACAGTCTCCTCACAGACTTCATGACGTGCAGCGGCGTTCAGATGACCCACGGCCCGGGCTGGACCCTGAAGTGCACATGAACATCGTGAGTTTACCTGTTTATAACCTGTACTGTCTAACGTCTGAACACAGAGCTTTCTGGTTAGTATTCCTACTCATTCTAAGTCCTGTTAATCTCTCTGGAAACAATCATCACATTCTGCTCCCTCAAGTCATCTGGACTGAGAGAGATTTTCAAAATAAAAGCTGAACTCTGTTCCCACTGAGAGTAAATAATCATGGCTCACATGTTTGACCCTTGCTCTACCTGTCAGTCAGAACTCAGGGTAAATATAGCCCTGAGTTCTGCCTGATACATAACATAAAGAGGAAGTGAGAAGTCTTCAAGTGTGTGTGTGTGTGTGTGTGTGTGTGTGTGTGTGTGTGTCAGTCTGAGATCATCAGGTACTGGGGTTACCCTGCAGAGGAGCACGAGGTCCAGACGGAGGACGGGTACATCCTGACCGTCAACAGAATCCCAGCGGGCCTCAAACGCACCGCAGGTACACACAAACACACACACACACACACAACACACACACACACACACACACACACACACACACACACACACACACACACACACACACACACACACACACACACACACCACACACACACGTGTGCAAATAATTATAACAAATATAATTAATAAAAAGAAGACATACAGAATTAAAGAAAATAAATAATAAATGTAGAAATAATAATAAAAACAATACAATAATATAATAAACCCCTGCATGTTAATGAAAGATAAATGAATATTGAATCAGTAGCATTGCCCCCCCTGCAGGCGGGGGCCCGGCGGTGTTCCTGCAGCATGGCCTGCTGGCTGCAGGCAGTAATTGGATAACAAACCTCCCAAACTCCAGCCTGGGGTTCGTCCTCGCCGACGCCGGGTACGACGTGTGGATCGGGAACAGCCGAGGAAACACCTGGTCCAGAAAGCACCTGACGCTGAGCCCCGAGAGCGACGCCTTCTGGAGCTTCAGGTGCGCCTTTTACAGTGGTCCCTGAACGCACCACGCTAGTTTTAGGTTATTGAACGCCCCACACTAAAAGTCAAAGTCAAAGTCAGCTTTATTGTCAATAATTCTACATGTTGTACATCCAGAAAATACCGAAATATCGTTTCCCGCCAGTCCTACAGTGTGACATATATACATCAAACAAAAAACAAAAAGGGCCTAGATAACCGGGGTATACAGTTTAAAATGTTAAAATATAGTTTTAGTTTGTTTTAGTTCTTGAACGCCCCACGCTAGTTTTAGTTCTTGAACGCCCCACGCTAGTTTTAGTTATTGAACGCCCCACGCTAGTTTTAGTTATTGAACGCCCCACGCTAGTTTATAGTTCTTGAACGCCCCACGCTAGTTTTAGTTCTTGAACGCCCCACGGCTAGTTTTAGTTCTTGAACGCCCCACGCTAGTTTTAGTTCTTGAACGCCCCACGCTAGTTTTAGTTCTTGAACGCCCCACGCTAGTTTTAGTTCTTGAACGCCCCACGCTAGTTTTAGTTCTTGAACGCCCACGCTAGTTTTAGTTCTTGAACGCCCCACGCTAGTTTTAGTTCTTGAACGCCCCATGCTAGTTTTAGTTCTTGAACGCCCCTCATGTAAACACCATCATGCCATTTCCACTGATCATAATTCCATTGTTGAGGTCTACTAGAATAGATTTATATTGTGCATCTCTCCAAACTCACATTGGTTTCTCATACAGCATCTCTCCAAACTCACATTGGTTTCTCATACAGCATCTCTCCAAACTCACATTGGTTTCTCATACAGCATCTCTCCAAACTCACATTGGTTTCTCATACAGCATCTCTCCAAACTCACATTGGTTTCTCAAACAGCATCTCTCCAAACTCACATTGGTTTCTCAAACACCATCTCTGTAAACTACGTGTATTCACTGAATTTCACTCTCTGCCTTTAACGGCTCGTTGTAGCTCCAATAGCTCCAGCCCCCACCCTCCCTGTGAGCACAGTGTGCTCTGATTGGTCGGGACGTTGTGAATCGCGCTGAGCTCCGTGGAGGTGTTGTTTCCTTGTTAGCATACACAGCCAAACACAGTCAAACTCATCCTGAGCACACACAAAGTCACAGCCGAAGTAAAAACAATAAGTGTGGCTTGATATTGAGTAAGAAAAAGGTTGATAAACGCTGTGAGAATGGGTCTGCAGAGAGAATGGGTCTGCAGAGAGAATGGGTCTGCAGAGAGAATGGGTCTGCAGAGAGAATGGGTCTGCGGAGAGAATGGGTCTGCGGAGAGAATGGGTCTGCGGAGAGAATGGGTCTGCGGAGAGAATGGGTCTGCGGAGAGAATGGGTCTGCAGAGAGAATGGGTCTGCAGAGAGAAAGGGTCTGCAGAGAGAATGGGTCTGCAGAGAGAATGGGTCTGCAGAGAGAATGGGTCTGCAAAGAGAATGGGTCTGCAGAGAGAATGGGTCTGCAGAGAGAATGGGTCTGCGGAGAGAATGGGTCTGCGGAGAGAATGGGTCTGCGGAGAGAATGGGTCTGCGGAGAGAATGGGTCTGCGGAGAGAATGGGTCTGCGGAGAGAATGGGTCTGCGGAGAGAATGGGTCTGCAGAGAGAATGGGTCCTGCAGAGAGAAAGGGTCTGCAGAGAGAATGGGTCTGCAGAGAGAATGGGTCTGCAGAGAGAATGGGTCTGCAAAGAGAATGGGTCTGCAGAGAGCATGGGTCTGCAGAGAGAATGGGTCTGCAGAAAGAATGGGTCTGCAGAGAGAATGGGTCTGCAGAGAGAATGGGTCTGCGGAGAGAATGGGTCTGCAGAGAGAATGGGTCTGCGGAGAGAATGGGTCTGCAGAGAGAATGGGTCTGCGGAGAGAATGGGTCTGCAGAGAGAATGGGTCTGCAGAGAGAATGGGTCTGCAGAGAGAATGGGTCTGCAGAGAGAATGGGTCTGCGGAGAGAATGGGTCTGCAGAGAGAATCCAACTGTCTGTTATCAGCCTGCAGCCAGGGAGGAGAAATCAGCTGCCTGCTCCCTGCACACAGATGTGTGTGTGAGGAAGTCCGTGGATTGGTCAATTTGGACCAATCAGCGGGGGCTTAACGTAACGGCTCCGCGGACGTAACGTAACGGCTCCACGGATTGGTCCATTTGGTTCCGGGTACCGCATGACCGTATCGCGTCATAGCTCTGGGCGTGGCTACTGGCCATCCCTACGTCACGATACCCAGGAAAGAACATGAGAAATCTCCAACGAGGCGTTTTGGGGAGGTCTTCTCTGTGTTAGAGTTTTACTCCCTACAGGGTGTACTTTGAGGGTTTTGACTCTGCACACCGTTTACATTCATAAAAACCTTCATAACACAAGGGGACGGGTAATAACCGGGAAAGCATGACATGGGACCTTTAAGAACAAATATAAAACAGAGCAGGACTAAATTAATCTGTGGATTTGGTTTAGTGAACTATGAAACTATGACGTTTTAAAATCTATGTGTGTGTGTGTGTGTGTGTGTGTGTGTGTGTGTGTGTGTGTGTGTGTGTGTGTGTGTGTGTGTGTGTGTGTGTGTGTGTGTGTGTGGTGTGTGTGTGTGAGTAGTTATGATGAGTTGGCTCTGAAGGACCTCCCTGCCGTGGTGAACCACATCCTGAAGGTGACGGGTCAGGAGCAGATTTACTACATCGGACACTCTCAGGGAACCACCATCGGTAACACACGCACGCACACACACACGCACGCACGCACGCACACACACACACACACACACACACACACACACACACACACACACACACACACTTGTTAATGAGCTTCCACACCTGACTCCGCCTCTCTGTCTCTGATTTCCCAGCATTCATAGCGTTCTCCGCACTGCCCGAGCTGGCCAATAAGATCAAGATGTTCATCGGTCTAGCTCCCGTAGCGACCGTCTCCTTCGCCTCCAGCCCGATGGCCAAACTCTCCATCATGCCCGACTTCTTCATCTGGGTACGAGATGCTAACGAGACGCTAACGAGATGCTATCAGATTACCTGCTAACTAAACTAATATCATAGATTAAAAAAGCTAAAACCTAAAAAGCGAATTACTTGTGACCTGCTAACCAGATGCTAACCAGATGCTAACCAGATGCTAACCAGATGCTAACCAGATGCTATCAGATAACCTGCTAACAAGCTAATATCACAGATTAAAAAAAGCTAAATCTAAAAAGCTAATTACACGTGACCTGCTAATGACTTCATATCACAGGATTGTTACCAAGCTATTAGTTATATTTTTCCTCAGTTCAGATGTTAATTGGTTAATTGATTTCCTGTCCCCAGGATCTGTTTGGTAGGCAGGACTTTCTGCCTCAGAGTCACATGATCGAGTGGTTTGCAGAACACATTTGTGCGGATCAGCCTCTCAGCAAGCTGTGCGGAAACATCTTCTTCATCCTCTGTGGCTTCGACGAGAAGAACCTCAACATAGTGCGTAACAACAACAACAACAACAACAAACAACGTTATTTAATTGCTCTTTTTACTGAACTGTTAGTGTACACTTTTATTTTTATGCTGCTGTGTTTATTGTATTTTTGTAATTCTGTCAACTATTTCTTTCGCGATAAATAAAGTCCTTTCTTATCTTATCTTATATTTAGATTGTCGTACGTTAAAATAAAAACCACCACTAGGGGGCGGGGTTATCATTTGAGTTTTGAAATATCTGTTTTTTGTTTCCAGTCTCGGACGCCGGTCTACACTGAACACTGTCCTGCCGGGACCTCGGTCATGAACATGGTCCACTGGGCCCAGGTAACACACACACACCTGTCTTCATGTACTTGTGGGGACCCTGATGTACATGATTCATTACCGGGACCCTAAACACCTCGTTGATTTCAGGCGGTTCACGGAGGGAAACTGATGGCCTTCAACTTTGGAGCCAGAGGGAACATGAAACACTACAACCAGGTGAGACTCTGCAACACCTGAGAGTCTCTTTCAGTTCAGTCATCAGTTTTTATACTTTAAATCTTTCTTAGTTTTGTTTGGCTCCTCAGAACTCAGGTTGCATGTCTGAAACTAGTTTCAAAACAACAACAAAAGAAAACTGACAATGTTTAAGATAATGACGTGAAAACACATCAACTGATGCAACTCAGCAAAGGTGTAACACCAAAACAACACTTACTGATATATTTGTGTAGTAATAATATATACTGGGTTTTTAAAATGTCTCAACAAATCTGTGTCTTGCCTAAGTATATATTTATATTTCTTCTTAATTTTCTTAAATTACAATATTGGTTTGGTAATAATATTATTAACATTTTATTACATGGCTTAGTTGATTCTCAATTCAGAACATGTGACACGTTGTTAATCCAGAACAGACAGACCGCTGTCAAGGACTTATTGACCGTTGTTAAGGACGCTCACATCTGCAGAAAGAAGTCCGGTCGATTTAACTGTTTACAGTTTGGCTGAAAAGCAAACTGCATGCTGCTTGCTTTTCTAACTGACAAGACAAGAGCGACAAGGAAACAGCGGAGAAGTAACGGGGCAGAAACCCTCCTCCGCAGCGGTCCAGACATAGACATCAAACAGCAACACATATTCAGTGTGCAGTTCCTTTGGCATGAGGGCAGGGATATCTAGATCCTTCCAAAGGTCTGACATCATGAGTTGTGCTACTTTTAAAGCAAGCAACCATGTTTTCAAATCTGTAATCAAAAAGCTCCTCAAAAACGCTATCGAAGCAGTTCCTGCTGTTGCTACGTAGTTCAAACGGTAACAACGGACTATTTTTCTTAGGGGATCAAGAAAGAGAAAGGAAATGAGGTTAAAAGGCGGAGCGCTGGACGTCAGATAAATCCCCAGAAGAAGACAGAGAGGAAGTGAACATTAACAGGAACACGGTATGAGCTCTGCAGAGTTTAAGGACTTGTTACGGACCGTCCACACAGCAGCGTTAAAAAAAAATCTTGGAACGCTTCTGCCCATTCACTTTGAATGGGGTGACGTCACTTTCCCTTACTTTTCGCCGAAATGCATTGTGGGAAGCAGAGCGGAGATTTTCAGGATTTTCAGGATTCAAAGTTGAGCAATGTTCAACTTTTGAAGCTGAGTGTGGAAGCGTCAGCCAATCAAATCCCGTTTATGCAAATCTGACAGTACAAGCTCTAGCCAATCAAACGGCGTGTAAGCTGGGAGAGACATACCACAGGTCATTTCCTCATATTCCAAAACATGGAGGAGAAATGAGCGGTAGGGAATCACCCGGTGCTTTATGACCAGTCCCTATTTACCTACCGGGATACAAACCGGAGGAGCCAGGCATGGAGGGAGGTGGCAGAGACAGTGGTAGGTTCTCGCCTGTTTGGGGAGTTTATATCCAGTTTACTTCGGGCTTTTTTGCTTCGTATGTCGGGGGCGGGAGATTCATGTGATTGGTTGTTGGTGCCTTGCTCGCAAAAAATCCCCAAGCTTCAGATACGCCCACCTCCAAGATTTTTTTTAACGCTGCTGTGGAGACGCTCCGTTAGTGGATCAGAAACTGTGAACAGAGTTGGACGGTGCTGCCGTAAAGTTGTTTGTTGTCGCAGTTCCAGCCGTTGGTGCGCCGTGGAACGGAGTTATTTTTTCTTAGCGGAAGAAATACGATCATTTTTAAATCATTTCAATTAATATTGGGAGTCGATTCCTTAGTTTTGTTTAGTATCTGTAATAAGTGGGATAGTGTGCAGCGAGGCGGTTATGGGGAAAAGAGCACCCGACAGGCTGATCAGGGAGCCTGACGCGAGGCGGAGGGATCTTGATCAGCAGGAAGGGTGTTCTTTTCCCCATAACAAAGAACATGTGCCTCGCTGCACATTATCCCTTACTTAGTAACTTTAAGAATGGGTTGAATTCATCAGGAAACCAATATGACATGAGAAAGAGCTCCTGACCTGCTGTCCAAGCTCACATTAGACTTTTTAAATGTCTGTAATGTTAAGTGTACTGGAAAGATAAAAACAACACTTCCTGTCCTCAGTCCACTCCCCCTCAGTACAAGGTCCAGGACATGAAGGTTCCCACCGCGCTGTTTTCAGGGGGACACGATACGCTGGCGGACCCCAAAGACGTGGCTGTCCTCCTCACTCAGGTCCGACTCTCTCTCCTTCACAATGAAACCTTTAAACCAGGAAAACAATAAAGAGCAGAATAAAACTCCATCATTGTTAACCTTGTTATTCTGAAAGGGTTTCGATATTAAACATTTATTTATTATCTTATTTATATATTGCACGTCACTGTACATTTACATTTATATTCAATCTAATATGTAATATTCCATTCCTCTCATACTTCATTATATATAATATCCTGCTTCATATTCTGTTACTGCACATCTGGAATTCAACATTTTATTTCTATGGAGATGTTTACATTTTGGATTGTTTATTGCTTTTAATTGTTATCGTACAATGCCAAAAGCTTCCCAAATTGGGATCAATAAAGTACTTCTGATCTTATCTTCTGATCTCCTCACGGCGTCCTGCAGGTATCGAACCTGGTGTTCCATAAGCACATCGAGCACTGGGACCATCTGGACTTCATTTGGGGTCTGGATGCTCCGGAGCAGATGTTCCCGTCCTCCTGAAGCTGCTGCAGGCAGGACCGCCACTAGAGGGGTCGGCCACACCGTGTGTGAGGGCCTGTTCACGTCTGCAGCACAGCGTGGGGACCGCTGGACTTTACACCAGCAGCAGGACCTCTAAAGGTTTCAATGAGGAAAGTGTGTGTTGTGTAGTATGTGTGTGTGTGAGCGTGTGTGTGTGTGTGTGTGTTGTGTCTGTGTGTGTGTCTGTGTGTGTTGCTCTGATGTGAGCGTGTGTGGGGGTGTGTGTCTGTGTGTGTGTCTGTGTGTGTCTGTGTGAGCGTGTTGTGTTGTTGTCTGTGTGTGTGGTGTCTGTGTGTGTGTCTGTGTGTGTGTAGCTGTGTGTGTGGTCTGTGTGAGCGTGTGTGTGTGTGTCTGTGTGTCGCGTGTGGTGTGTGTGTTCTGTGTGTGTGTATGTGTGAGTGTGTGTGTGTGTTGTGTGTGTGGTGTGTGTGTGTTGTGTGGCTGTGTGTGAGTGTGTGTGTGTGTTGTGTTGTCTGTGTGTGAGTGTGTGTGTGTGTGTGTGTGTGTGTGTGTGTCTGTGTGTGAGTGTGTCTGTCTGTGGTCTGTGTGTGTGTGTTTAAGCAGGGCTCTACCTATAGACCTTTTTTAACATGTTTTAATCTGTTGTAATCTTTGAGACGAGTCGGTCGGTCTATAAAATTCAGAAAGGGTTAAATCTGAACATGATGGGATATTGATTCAATTATCAGAACAATAGGTTTGAATGTATAACTGAAAATGAACTGTGACCTCTGATAATTAACCCAGCCAACAATATAACTAATCCATATCTGCATCAGCTCTTACGTTACCGCATGAATAATAATCACTTTTTATAAAGTATAAAAGCACATTTAGCTTTTATACTCAACGCTTTCTAACATGCAGTATTAGTGGTTAAAGAAAGACGTTCCCATCAGCCCGCACTGTGTTCTATGTTTACTGCTCGTTAGCACGTTAGCTTGCTGTTAGCATGCAGTCAGTGTTCACCTGTTGAAACACCTGGACTGTTACCTCAGAAAACATCTGTATACCTCTTTAAAGTGTCTCTGTCTGAGCAGCAGGAAGTCACATGTTCATGTTATCCTTTCATTCAACCTGTGTGCTGCCTCACTTCTGGTCCAATACACAACTCCTATCCTGCTGTCAATCAGGAGGAACCACAGCATCCAATCAGGAGCCTTGTGGGGGCGGGGCTTCACTTTTACCGTCTTTTTATTGTAATTTCTGACATTTTCTAATCTGTGAAATGTGAACAATAATAAATCATAACACAACACACTCTTTACACGTTTTATTTAATTATTTAAGAGAATTTGAAATGTATAAATTGATCTGTATGTTACATCTTATCTACAAACAGATTTAAGAACAAATGACTTCACTTCTAAAAGGATCATCTTTTTTCTCAAAGCAATGATAAACCTGTGCATTTTCCGTTTCTCTGGAACCCATCGTCGATGTTGATGATTGACATCTCTTTTGAACCAGCCAATAGAATCGAGGGGAAGTCCCTCAAATCCATCCAAACATGACCCATTGGTGAATAGAGTGATGCGTAGCCAGAATGCTCTCACGCGCTGGATCATCAGAGATCATTTCAAAGTGACCTTCAGCAGCTTTCTATGCGTTTCATTGAACACGACTTTTGATCAGAAACAGCTGTTTTCCGTAGAGCTACGTTGTGTGTTGTCTTATCTCGCCTTCGCTGCCGTGATTCAGACGCTCGGCGTTAGAGTTGTGTTTCGTTCAGCTACAAATGGTTCATATCGTCAGGTAGCTGAGTGTCTTCCCGTTAAGTGGGTATGACACATTCATAGGTTGTTAAATGTTAAGAAGTGTTAAGTTGTGTTTTCCCGGGCGGGGGGCGGGGCATGGGGGTTAGGGTTAGTGAGTAGTAGTTAGCGCTCCTTCTTCAGCAAGTTCACGATCCTCCTGAACTTCAGTCTGCTGGAGACGTCCAGCGCGGGTTTCTCCGTCCTGCAGGAGAGGGAGGAGGAGGAGGAGGAGGAAGGTGGTCAGTTTGCAGGGAGCTGAGGGTTTGTGTCGTGGTGCGTTCACGGACCTACGTTGTTCTGGATGTTGGTGTCAGCGTGTCTCTCCAGCAGCAGAGGAACCAGGATCTGACTCTTCCTCAGACAGACGTAATGCAGGGCCGTGTTCCCCTTCTGCACACACACACACACACACACACACACACACACACACACACACACACACACAACACACACACACACACACACACACACACACACACACAACACACACACACACACACACACACACACACCACACACACCACACACACACACACACACACACACACACACACACACCACACACACACACACACACACACACACACACACATTTAAAATATATATTGTGAAGGGATTCTGATATACTATAACTACTGTATATAAATATATAAAATAAAATAAATTAACAGCCAAAACATGTAATTGTTCTCTAACGTTGTGATTCCAGAGAAACTCCTAAATATGAATAATGTTAATTTAACGTTTTGATCAGAAAGCGTTCCTGTTCCTCGCCGAGCGTCTCTGTCTCGACTCGTCGGGTTTTGTAGGAAATGAAAGAATGTGAATGATTCAGATCAGGGCGTGGGAACGTGAGAGGAAACAGATCCTAACTGCAGATCAGATGAGACGAGATCATTCAGTCTGAACATGAAGCACTTTCTGTTCTCACTGACATCAGGACGCACCTGATTAGCATCTGTAGCATCGGGAGCTAACATTAGCATCTGTAGCATCGGGAGCTAACATCACATTCAAACAGTTTATAAACTTCACAGAAACATGTCTGATTTATTTCTGTGTGAAACATGTAGAAACCAGAGTTAGCATGAGGTCATTCATACAGAGGTCTAATGATGCTAAGCTAACTGGTGATATCTCACTTTGTCAAATGCTACTAGCATCATGTTTCAGAATGTGAGTTTGTTGTTATTTATATCAAATCACTATAAAACATGATTTATCAAGTTTCAGTTCAGATACGTCGACCGAAATGAACCTGTCAGGTATTAGCATGCTAACGTTAGCTTTTTCAGTTAGCATGCTAACGTTAGCTTTGTCAGTTAGCATGCTAACGTTAGCTTTGTCAGTTAGCCACACAACAGTATTTTATACATTTAGTCACTGTAAACAAAAACAAATATGTTGCGAAAAATAACCTCGACATGAAAACACAGTAATAGTTAATATTAGTAAACACACATGTTAGCACGAGGCTACATCTGTTACGACGACATGTTACGCATGGGGGACCAATGTAAAAGTAGGTTAGCAAAATGCTACTTTCGTTAGCACGTTTTCCAATGTTCACTCACGTAGTCGACAGCATCAATGTTGACGTCGCTGCTCAGTACCGCCTCCATCAGAGACACACTCTTCCTCTGCTTCTGCAACTACACACACACACGCACACACACACACACACACACACACACACACCACACACACACACACACACACACACACACACACACACCACACACACACACACACACACACACACACACACACACCACACACACACACACACACACACACACACACACACACACACACACACACACACACACACACATATATACATATATAAATACTATGTATATGTATATTTGTGTGTGTCTGTACACAAACTTGCTCGGATCTGTCATTAGCCCGCATGGTTTTCATACCACTGCTACGCTGACGACACCCATTCATTCTGTCCTTTCCCCGCTCAGAGACCCAGGTCGTCGCACGCATCTCTGCTTGTCTAGCAGACATCTCTCAGTGGATGTCTGCTCACCACCTCAAGCTCAACCTTGACAAGACTGAACTGCTTTTCCTTCAGGGAAAAGATTGTCCCACTCTTGATCTAACAATCAACATCGGCCCCTCTGTTGTTTCCCCGACTCAGACTGCAAGGAATCTGGGTGTGACCCTAGATAACAACCTGTCCTTCACTGCAAACATCGCTGCTACAACCCGCTGCTGCAGATACACTCTTTCCAACATCAGGAGGATACGTCCCCTCCTGACCCAGAAAGCAGGTTCTGGTCCAGGCTCTCGTCATCTCACGCCTAGACTACTGCAACTCCCTCCTGGCTGGTCTACCTGCATGTGCCATCCCACCTCTGCAGCTCATCCAGAATGCAGCGGCTCGTCTGGTCTTCAACCTTCCTAAATGTTCCCACACCACACCGCTCCTCCGCTCCCTTCACTGGCTTCCAGTAACTGCTAGAATCCACTTCAAGACACTGGTACTTGCGTACCATGCTGTGAATGGATCTGGCCCTTCCTACATCCAGGACATGGTTAAACCATACACCCCAGCACGTGCACTCCGCTCTGCATCAGCCAAACGGCTCGCTGCACCCGCACTGCGAGGGGGACCCAAGTTCCCATCAGCAGAAACACGTGGGTTTGATATCCTGGCTCCAACATGGTGGAATGAGCTCCCCATTGACATCAGGACAGCAGAAAGCTTACACATCTTCCAGAGCAGACTGAAGACTCATCTCTTTAGACTCCACTTTGAGCAATACAATTACTAACAAAGCACTTATATACTAACAAAGCACTTATATACTAACAAAGCACTTATATACTAACAAAGCACTTATATACTAACAAAGCACTTATATACTAACAAAGCACTCGTATACTAACAAAGCACTCGTATACTAACAAAGCACTCGTATACTAACAAAGCACTTATATACTAACAAAGGACTTATATACTAACAAAGCACTTATATACTAACAAAGCACTCGTATACTAACAAAGCACTCGTATACTAACAAAGCACTCGTATACTAACAAAGCACTCGTATACTAACAAAGCACTCGTATACTAACAAAGGACTCGTATACTAACAAAGCACTCGTATACTAACAAAGCACTTATATACTAACAAAGCACTCGTATACTAACAAAGCACTCGTATACTAACAAAGCACTTATATACTAACAAAGGACTTATATACTAACAAAGCACTTATATACTAACAAAGCACTTATATACTATCAAAGCACTTGTATACTAACAAAGCACTTATCTAAAGCTAGTTGAGTAGCACTTGAAATGTTTTGGCTCTATGAAACCTGATGTACTTATATGATTCTGTTTTCTTCTAGTTTGTATCTTGTTGGTCGAATGCACTTATTGTAAGTCGCTTTGGAGAAAAGCGTCTAACAGGTGACATGAGATGTGATGTGATGTGATGTGATGTGATGTGATGTGATGTGATGTGATGTGATGTGATGTGATGTATGTGATGTGATGTGATGTGATGTGATGTGATGTGATGTGATGTGATGTGATGTGATGTATGTCATGAGATGTGATGTGATGTGATGTGATGTGATGTAATGTGATGTGATGTATGTCATGAGATGTGATGTGATGTGATGTATGTCATGAGATGTGATGTGATGTGATGTGATGTGATGTGATGTGATGTGATGTATGTCATGAGATGTGATGTAATGTGATGTATGTCATGAGGTGTGATGTGATGTGATGTGATGTGATGTGATGTAATGTGATGTGATGTGATGTGTGTGTGTGTGTGTGTGAGTGTGTTGTTGTTGTGATGTGTGATGTGATGTGATGTGATGTAATGTGATGTGATGTGATGTGATGTGATGTGATGTGATGTAATGTGATGTGATGTGATGTGATGTCATGAGATGTGATGTGATGTGATGTGATGTCATGAGATGTGATGTGATGTCATGAGATGTGATGTAATGTGATGTATGTCATGAGATGTGATGTGATGTGATGTCATGAGATGTGATGTGATGTCATGTGATGTGATGTGATGTCATGAGATGTGATGTGATGTGATGTCATGTGATGTGATGTGATGTAATGTGATGTATGTCATGAGATGTGATGTGATGTGATGTGATGTATGTCATGAGATGTGATGTGATGTATGTCATGAGATGTGATGTGATGTGATGTGATGTATGTCATGAGATGTGATGTGATGTGATGTATGTCATGAGATGTGATGTGATGTGATGTGATGTGATGTCATGAGATGTGATGTGATGTCATGAGATGTGATGTAATGTGATGTATGTCATGAGATGTGATGTGATGTGATGTCATGAGATGTGATGTGATGTGATGTCATGTGATGTGATGTGATGTCATGAGATGTGATGTGATGTGATGTGATGTGATGTGATGTAATGTGATGTATGTCATGAGATGTGATGTGATGTGATGTGATGTAATGTGATGTGATGTGATGTGATGTAATGTGATGTATGTCATGAGATGTGATGAGATGTGATGTGATGTGATGTAATGTGATGTATGTCATGAGATGTGATGTGATGTGATGTGATGTGATGTGATGTGATGTATGTCATGAGATGTGATGTGATGTGATGTATGTCATGAGATGTGATGTGATGTGATGTAATGAGATGTGATGTGATGTGATGTGATGTAATGAGATGTGATGTGATGTGATGTGATGTGATGTGATTACATGAGATGTGATGTGATGTGATGTGATGTGATGTGATGTACCAGGAGGAAGTATCCGAGCAGCAGGATGGGCATCAGGATGGCGATCAGCAGGTAATCGATCAGAGAGAACGTCCTCTTGGAGACGTAATGAAGACAAGTCCTCTGTTTCTGAGACACACACACACACACACACACACACACACACACACACCTTACATCAACGATAATACTGATATATGTTTATATCAATATGAACTAAAACATCCCATAATAGCCTCATCAGTGTTACTCCTTTAAATATATACTTATCTTTATATACACAGTTTAAATGATGACATCATCAGCCGGACTCACCTGATTGGTCAGCTGGGCGTCCGCCCCGTTGTCGAGCAGATACTCCACGACCCTCAGGTTGCCGCGGGCGACAGGCTGCGATGAGGGGCGTGTCTCCGCTGATTGGCTCCTGGACGTTGAGCTGGGCGGAGTCATCTCTGAGAGCCGAGTAGAGGCGCTGCACGTCTCCAGAGGACGCCCATCGGCACGCAGGCTTCAACACATTATTATATATTATTATATTATATATTATCATATTACTGTGAGGAGCCAACCCTTTCATTACATTCATCTCAGGAGAACATGACATCACTCCGTTTGCTTCACAGTGACCTCACGAAGGAACACTCATGCTCCTATTGGCTAGCACTCCAACACATTGTAACCTAATCTAACCACCTGAGGGCACCACGTGTTGTTGGCGCCACACTATCTACACACACTTTGTATGGAGACACACACACACACACTTTGCATGGACACACACACACACACACACACTTTGCATGGACACACACACACACACACACACACACACACACACACACACACACACACACACACACACACACACACACACACACACACACACACACACACACACACACACACACACACACACACACACACACACACACACACAGCAGTAAACCAGTTGGACCCGTTCTGTTCTCTAACAGAAGCACTTGTTGCTCGATTCTGCAGAGAGTTATTTTAATCTGAAGCAGATGTCTCCAGATGTCTCCAGATGTCTCCAGGTGTCTCCAGATGTCTCTGCAGACTCCTCACATTGTGTTTGTGATCAGGTCCAGCTGCTGTCTGTCTGATGGTTATAAAACTGATCCAGGATCTGAAAGGATCTGCTGATGCAACCTCTCCTCTGATAAACATAATATATGATATAATGATCTGCATGGCACGAGATGAAAAGTCAAGATCTCCTGATAACTCAGAGTAGACCCTCTGTTGGGTGGACTAGCTTTTGATATCAAATAAACATATTTATTAAAATATTATTGTTTTAGACATATATGTTTTTTTATCAATATTTCAGTAGAAATGATTTAATACCATTCATTTGATACTTTATCAATCAAACAATTGTCTTTCATTTGTATTTATTTTCTACTTCTGTCTCTTTAGTATTTATTCACTGACGGTTTGTCCCCGTGTCTGTGTGTGTGTGTGTGTGTGGGTGTGTGTGTGTGTGTGTGTGTGTGTGTGTGTGTGTGTGTGTTTGTGTGTGTGTCTGTGTGTGTGTGTGTGTGTGTGTTGTGTGTGTGTGCGTGTGTGTGTGGTGTGGTCTGTGTGTTTGTGTGTGTGTGTGTGGTGTGTGTGTTTGTGTGTGTGTGTGTGTGTGTGTGTGCGTATGTGTGTGTGTGTTGTGTGTGTGTTGTGTTGCGTGTGTGTGTGTGCGTATGTGTGTGTGTGTGTGTGTGTGCTTTGTGTGTGTGTGTTTGTTGTGTGTGCGTATGTGTGTGTGTGTGTGTGTTTGTGTGTGTGCGTGTGTGGGTGCGTGTGTGTCAGCTGTGGACTGATGTCGTCACCAGGTAAACTGTCTCACCTGTCGCCTGAACTGACCGGAAGTTACCTCCGATAAAACGCGGTAAATAAAGTAATAAAAGTGTAATCAAGAGAGTTTCCTCACCTGAGAGTAAACCAGCCCCATGATGTCCGGAACTCTGAGAGCTCACCTGCCGTCACAGAGAACTCACACACTTCCGGTCCAGCGTTTTCAAAATAAAAGTCCACAGGAAGTGAGAGCTCTCTTCCTGTTGTTCACTAAATATATATTTCACTAAATATTGCATTGATTTTACATTATAACTAATACAAAAATAACAATGTTTACAGTAAATATTATATAATACAACTACCAGTGAATTTAATGATTTTATATAATACATGTTTAAATTAGAATCTATATCTTCTGCATTTAATTTAGACCTTATGAATAACTTTAGCACTAAATATGATCTGTCTCTGTTCGCAGTTTCACACCTAACACAGAGGGGGTTTCTCAATGTCGAGGAAGGATGCTTCAGAGCCACTATTTCAAGGATGCTACGTCATCGTGTTGTCTCATTAACATAGAGGGGGTTTCTCAATGTCAAGGAAGGACCGCGGTGAAGTTAGTTTTAGGTTGGATATATCGACGGACATTCGCGGACCCGCCAGCAGCGTCAGTTTCCCGGACCCGCCAGCAGCGTCAGTTTAACGGGGAGATCTTCTCCGCGAAACGAGGCTTTCACTTAGGGACCATCAACAAATGACTTTTACAATTACACAAGAAAAAATATGTTTTTAATAAATCGACAGCTTCTCGATCGTGTGAATGTGAAGCAAATTCACTGTAGAGCATACATTTATTGAACACACCTCTTTTTATTGCATTTTAATACTTTAAATATTTTATATTAATATTTTGATGGAAAAATGAGTTTATGTCTTCAATACCTTCCAGGTCATGTGACCTAATCACTCAAAATCAATGCTGGGTCAAAGAACTACACTGGCTGCATAGGACACACCTCTTTTTATTCCATTTTAATACTCTAAATATTTTATATTAATATTTTGATGTAAAAATTAGCTTATTTCTTCAATATCTTTCAGGTCATGTGACCTAATCACTCAAAATCAGTGCTGGGTCAAATAACTTCACTTGCTGCCAGGATAACAACCTCCATCTCAACGTCAGCAAAACCAAAGAGCTGATTGTGGACTACACAGGGACAGAGTCTGTGGGGAAAGATGAAGATAAGAATGATGACGAAAAACAGTCTTCCAGCCCACCTACAGGTGAGGAAGACGAGGACACAAGTCAGGATGACAGGGAAATAAGTAACGCACAGCCACAGTCTGAGATAGACACAGAAGAGTCAGACCAGCAAAGTACAGAGACAGCCACCGAAATGACAACACAAATGAACAGAAAGTGCAAAGCAGGGCCAAAAAAGTTCAACATTGCCATGACAAGAAAACAATGGAACAAAATTAAACCTAAACATGGCAAACAAAAACTCCGTCCCCCCTGGACTGATACATTTGATCAGGAATCTTTGAAAAAGAATCCATGCTGCACACTTGCTTTCAAATACCAGCATGTTAAGACAAATGATAGCCGTAAAAAGAATTCGCCATTTTTCTGTGCCTCTGCAAAATGCACATTTAATGGATGCAACGCTGTCTACAGTTTCTCAAAAAGAACAGGCCAAAATCAACGGATACAAAAATATTTTTAAAAGTCATGCGTATTGGTGAAGTTATACACCATAAAAATCAAAGGCGATTTAGACCAGCAAATACACAAGAAGAGGAACCATTTCCAAAGCCTTAACCAGTGGTGTCAGCAATTATTATTACACTATGTTAAGACAGACACCAGTAGAGGAAATAATGGCTGGTAACATAAGCAGAAGCCTCACCAAAGATGTGTTAAAGACAATATCCTCTGAAGTGAAGAAAAGTGCAAGGCTCCACGATGACATGATGCTTGAACTCATGTTGACTCAAAAAATAATCAAAGAGAGCAGCAGTCATGCATCATCAAAAGGCTATCTTCAGCACCTACAGATCCGTTTGCTGTACATTTATACACAGATGCTGGAATAAAAATGTTGACTGAGCACGTAAAAAAGCCAACACCTACGACTCTCTACCTTGATGCCACAGGCAGCGTGATACAGAAAAGTCCTGATCAAAATAAGCGGGTCTTGTACTATGCTTTGGTTTTGCCCGGAATGGTAAGGATAAGCCTCGCTTGCCTGTCACAGAACTGATCACCAACAGCCATTCCATCTATTTCCCATTGGCTCATGGAATTTAAAAGAAAGTTGTCTTACACAACAAAAAGAAAGATAGCACAGGTTGAGACAGATTATAGTTGGGCTCTGATAAACCGTGTGCTTCTGTCTTTTAACAGGGAAACACTCATTTGGTGAAACAGAGCAAAATGTACCTTGACAAGTGCATTTTGCAAACTCGGGACGTGAAACTGGAGGAAAGTGGACATGTAATGGGAGAGGAGGAAAGCAAAATGGAAAAAAAGGCTCATAGCATTATGGGAAAGTCCCCTTTTACACGAGCTTTTCAAGTCAGGCGGGACCAAGCAGAGTGTGACATTCTCTCTGACGATGCTGTTCGTGTAAAAAACCACTACCTCTGTCCTGGTGTCATTGATGCACTGTTAAAAAACGACATGGGGATCTTCCCATTGTGGAGTGGTTTGCTGCTTGGGGATCTGTCGCGACATACAAAAGGTACCTCTAAAAAAGATGGAAGTCATAAAACCAGGGATACCAACTGCCATGTTGAGCTCTGGTTTGGGTTGGTCAAACACTCCATCCTTTTAAAAAAAAAGTACCTGAGACCAGCAGAGTTCATCTCCAAAATGTATGCCTCAATATATTACACATTGAGCAACACAATCTGCCAATGCATATTCTGGACAAAAACTTTGGACATCCTAGCAGGCCAGAGGATGACCACGAGGAACAGTGGAACAAGCGGGAAAGTTCTGCTGGTCACACCAAGTCCAAGTCCAAGTACTTCAATCCACCAAAAACACTACCCAACCCCAAAGCCCACCTGCCACAAAGCTGAAGAAAAGAAAAGTGGACCAACAGGAAAAAGATGCACAGGGAAATGTGAGTTTCTCTAAGACTTACTATGTTCAAAGTGTGTCAATTGTTCTCCAGCATTGTAATTGTAACAATGGAATAAGTAAATATTGTCAGAAAGTAAAGCATGGACTAAATTGGTAAAGAGTGAGGTGAAGGACAAAGGACATGAAGTATTATAACCCAAGATGATTAAGTGCATGTTGTAGGGGGAGAATATGAAGATGAAAAATGTAAATGTAAATACAGCATACAAACTTATAACAGAAACTAGATTTCTAAATCAGACTTGAAACTGCAATTACAGTTTCTGTTCCTGAGCAGCCTGTTTAATGTCATTTAGTGAAAACTCTAAAAGGGAAAAGGTTAAATGCATAAACATGGACAGTTTAATTATATTCTGTGTATGTAGCTTTGATGGTGCATATACAAAAACAAGGCCTTCACCCAAAAATTCAAGATTGTTAACCCTCTGGTATCATTCAAATGCACTACCCTAATTAGTCATTCGGGACAAAAATGTCCAGAGTGATACCGGAGGGTTAAAAGATTCCTCAAGTGTCCATATTAAACAGAATGCATCTATTTCCCCTCAATCCTGACTTGCAGTGGACCTGGCTGGGGGAAAGGACACCGAGGTGGTCGTGGCAGTGCTCCCCTCACAGATGAAAGGACGCATCTTACTTATCCGCCACTGTGAGCTATGCTCACTTCGACCCCACCAGTGGTTGACAGGGGAGGTACGTGACTACATGTTTCAAGTGTCTGAAGTTTCACTCTACACTGTGTCATTTTCTTTATCTTGCATTTAACGATTTCTGCCAAAAAAATATCTGAAAAAAATGTCTAGATACTTTTGTCAGTCACAAGATTCTCAAAGTTGCAGGAAATGAAAGTTCAGTAAAACTGGGAATATGCATTAATTGGCTAATTGTTATGATCTTTTTTGCAAGGTAATTGAAGGCGTGTTTCATGTTGCTGCCGACAAATTCGGCGTTGTGAACAAATAAACAAACTACTAATGTAGTATTCACTTGAACACAGAAAGTTTCATTGACAAAACTTCGCTTCCGAATATCTCAAAATTCCAATAATAGGACCGTTCTATATCATATATATGTATGTATATAGAAGCTGACATACATGTATTGTTATCTTGTTTCAGTCCTTGATGAGCACACTTATTGTGCTATGTGTGCTGCCTTAAGGCCTCCAGGATCTCCCATCACAAACTGGGTGAGCTGTTGTGAAGAAAATGTGGAATTGTGATGTCTACATTTATTTTTTAATGTATTCATGTATTGAACAGGGACAGTGCACATTAATGAACATCTCTGTAAATGTGCCAGAGTTAGCCAAGAGGCTATTTCTCATCTGTAGTCCCTGGACAGATTTTAAAAGTCAACCTAAAACACATTTAATTTTAAACTTAAATACAATACATTTAAAACATGCAACACACATTACTGGAATACTTAAATAAAACAATTTAAAAGACAGAACAATAAAACAAAAACAAAACAAGAGCATGTTAAAACACAGGCAGTGGGTTTTAAGGACCAGATGATTGTGTCAGCTGATTCCTCACTAACACTTGAGTATTAAGACAACTGAATGGTAATCTAAGCTACAAATATATAAATACATTATTTCTTTCACTTCAACAGATTCAGTGTGATGACTGTGAGCGATGGTACCATGCCCAGTGTCTGGCAATGGACAGCAGAGACTTTAAAAAGGCAGAGACAGGATATTGGAAATGTCCTTTGTGCAAGTAATACTTGAAATGTGCTCAATGATGACGATTAGTAAAACATGTGTCCTGTGTAGCCTTGTTTGTATTACTTTCTGATCATTAATCACTGGGTCACATGACAGGGAAGCTATAGCAAAAACCCTGAATTTTCCATAGAAATATTAATATTAAATAGAGGATGTAATATTATCCGATATAAAGATTGATTTTGAGTGATTAGGTCACATGACCTGGAAGATATTGAAGAAATAAGCTAATTTTTACATCAAAATATTAATATAAAATATTTAGAGTATTAAAATGGAATAAAAAGAGGTGTGTCCTATGCAGCCAGTGTAGTTCTTTGCCCCAGCATTGATTTTGAGTGATTAGGTCACATGACCTGGAAGGTATTGAAGACATAAACTAATTTTTCCATCAAAATATTAATATAAAATATTTAGAGTATTAAAATGGAATAAAAAGAGGTGTGTCCTATGCAGCCAGTGTAGTTCTTTGCCCCAGCATTGATTTTGAGTGATTAGGTCCCATGACCTGGAAGGTATTGAAGACATAAACTAATTTTTCCATCAAAATATTAATATAAAATATTTAAAATATTAAAATGCAATAAAAAGAGGTGTGTTCAATAAATGTATGCTCTACAGTGAATTTGCTTCACATTCACACGATCGAGAAGCTGTCGATTTATTAAAAACAACATTTTTCTTGTGTAATTGAAAAGTCATTTGTTGATGGTCCCTAAGTGAAAGCCTCGTTTCGCGCAGAAGATCTCCCCGTCGTAATACAGCCAGCAGCAGGGGAAACTGACGCTGCTGGCTGGTCCGCGAATGTCCGTCGAAAATCCAACCTAAAACTAACTTCACCGCGGTCAAGGAAGGATGCTTCAGAGCCACTATTTCAAGGATGCAATGTCATCGTGTGTCAGAAAACAGTCGTAATATTTTCAGAATAAAGTTGTAATATTTTCAGAATACAGTCGTAATATTTTCAGAATGAAGTTGTAATATTTTCAGAATACAGTTGCAATATTTTCTGAATAAAGTCGTAATATTTTCAGAATAAAGTTGTAATATTTTCAGATTAAAGTCGTAATATTTTCAGAATGAAGTCATAATATTTTCAGAATACAGTTGCAATATTTTCTGAATAAAGTCGTAATATTTTCAGAATAAAGTTGTAATATTTTCAGATTAAAGTCGTAATATTTTCAGAATACAGTCGTAATATTTTCAGAATGAAGTTGTAATATTTTCAGAATACAGTTGCAATATTTTCTGAATAAAGTCGTAATATTTTCAGAATAAAGTTGTAATATTTTCAGATTAAAGTCGTAATATTTTCAGAATGAAGTCATAATATTTTCAGAATACAGTTGCAATATTTCTGAATAAAGTCGTAATATTTTCAGAATAAAGTTGTAATATTTTCAGATTAAAGTCGTAATATTTTCAGAATACAGTCGTAATATTTTCAGAATGAAGTTGTAATATTTTCAGAATACAGTTGCAATATTTTCTGAATAAAGTCGTAATATTTTCAGAATAAAGTTGTAATATTTTCAGATTAAAGTCGTAATATTTTCAGAATGAAGTCATAATATTTTCAGAATACAGTTGCAATATTTTCTGAATAAAGTCGTAATATTTTCAGAATAAAGTTGTAATATTTTCAGATTAAAGTCGTAATATTTTCAGAATACAGTCGTAATATTTTCAGAATGAAGTTGTAATATTTTCAGAATACAGTTGCAATATTTTCTGAATAAAGTCGTAATATTTTCTGAATAAAGTTGTAATATTTTCAGATTAAAGTCGCAATATTTTCAGATTAAAGTCGTAATATTTTCAGAACACAGTCGTAATATTTTCAGAATGAAGTCGCAATATTTTCAGAATAAAATCGTAATATTTTCAGAATGAAGTTGCAATATTTTCTGAATAAAGTCGTAATATTTTCTGAATAAAGTTGCAATATTTTCTGAATAAAGTCGTAATATTTTCAGAATACAGTTGCAATATTTTCAGAATGAAGTCGCAATATTTTCAGAATAAAATCGTAATATTTTCAGAATGAAGTTGTAATATTTTCGGAATGAAGTCGTAATATTTTCAGAATAAAGTCGTAATATTTTCAGAATACAGTTGCAATATTTTCTGAATAAAGTCGTAATATTTTCTGAATAAAGTTGTAATATTTTCAGAATGAAGTCGTAATATTTTCAGAATACAGTTGCAATATTTTCAGAATGAAGTCGCAATATTTTCAGAATAAAATCGTAATATTTTCAGAATGAAGTCGTAATATTTTCAGAATACAGTTGCAATATTTTCTGAATAAAGTCGTAATATTTTCTGAATAAAGTTGTAATATTTTCAGAATGAAGTCGTAATATTTTCAGAATACAGTTGCAATATTTTCAGAATGAAGTCGCAATATTTTCAGAATAAAATCGTAATATTTTCAGAATGAAGTTGTAATATTTTCGGAATGAAGTCGTAATATTTTCAGAATGAAGTCGTAATATTTTCAGAATACAGTTGCAATATTTTCTGAATAAAGTCGTAATATTTTCAGAATACAGTTGTAATATTTTCTGAATAAAGTCGTAATATTTTCAGAATACAGTTGCAATATTTTCTGAATAAAGTCGTAATATTTTCTGAATAAAGTCGTAATATTTTCTGAATAAAGTCGCAATATTTTCAGAATACAGTCGTAATATTTTCTGAATAAAGTCGTAATATTTTCTGAATAAAGTCGTAATATTTTCTGAATAAAGTCGCAATATTTTCAGAATAAAGTCGTAATATATTCTGAATAAAGTCGTAATATTTTCTATGTTTATATATCTTTACTGTTTTTTATTACATCTCTTGATTGTATTACACATTTATAAAAAATGAAAAAAGTGTAATTATTGTTGTCTTTTATTATTATTATTATTATTATATATATATACATTTTTTTTTAATGTCTTATCTTCATACTGCTGCCAACATTTCTCAAATCGGGATCAATAACTGTTATCTGATCTAAAAACGACAGAATTGTCTCTCTTTATTTCAGTCTCAGAATCACCTCTCAGACTGAGACCTCCCTCCTCATCCTATCTTTGGCAGCACTGGAGCGCATGCGCAGTGCGACCGCCCACGCTTGTAAACCAACCAGAAGCTGAGAGTGAGTCATCCTCAGAGAGGAGACGATCTACACACACCACACACACACACACACACACACACACACACACGGCTAGCTTCCTGCTACAGCGTGGATCGTGCTGTCCCGGGTCAGACCCCCCCCCCCCCCCAGCTGCAGGTGAGACTCTAACGAGCAGGTAAATAAATCAGCTGTTTTTAACAATAATCTCCGGGTCTCTTTCTGTCTGTTATCCCGGTGCTCACCTCTTTATCTAATCACTGAAGCGTTTTGATTTTTGTTTCCTCTGAGATTATGATGCAGTCCGTGTGGTCTCTGTCCCTCTCTGTTCATCTCTGTCTCTGTTCCTCTCTGTCCCTCTCTGTCCCTCTCTGTCCATCTCTGTTCCTCTCTGTTCGTGTAATCATGTGTAATACAGTCTGTTGGCTCCAGATGTAATAAGCCCTTAAATCTTTATTAAAGCAGTCCTGGAGCTTCTCCCTTAATGTGGTCCTGAGACATATATTTCATAAGTTTACTGTGTTAATCAGAGGTGTGTGTGTGTGTGTGTGTGTGTGTGTGTGTGTGTGTGTGTGTGTGTGTGTGTGTGTGTGTGTGTGTGTGTGTGTGTGTGTGTGTGTGTGTGTGTGTGTGTGGAGGAATGTGGAGGAGCAGGAGGAACGGCCAAACCTGTCACACCTGTCTCACCTGTATCTCTGTATGACAGTCTCTCTGTTCTAGCAGCGCCCCCTGCTGGCTGCTCGCTGCAGTGCAGCTGCTAACATCTCAGCTCGTTCAGAATCTTTGGTTGAACACAGTGGCGTAACTATCGCCGGTGCAGCCGGTGCCATCTTGGCTCTAATGTTTGTATTCACTCCATGAGAGGTGTGTCAGAAGAGCTGCCATTGGGATCAATACATCACTACTCAGCGTGTCTGAGTCCTGTGTCCTGTGTCCTGTGTCCTGAGTCCTGTGTCCTGAGTCCTGTGTCCTGAGTCCTGTGTCCTGTGTCCTGAGTCCTGTGTCCTGAGTCCTGTGTCCTGTGTCCTGTGTCCTGAGTCCTGTGTCCTGAGTCCTGTGTCCTGTGTCCTGAGTCCTGTGTCCTGAGTCCTGAGTCCTGTGTCCTGAGTCCTGTGTCCTGAGTCCTGTGTCCTGAGTCCTGTGTCCTGTGTCCTGTGTCCTGAGTCCTGTGTCCTGAGTCCTGTGTCCTGAGTCCTGTGTCCTGTGTCCTGAGTCCTGTGTCCTGAGTCCTCCCCTCTGCATAACATCCCATCACCAATAAGAAACACAACGCAGAGTCCCAGGGTGTTCAGAGAGGCTACGGGACATTTGGGTTACATCTTTGGCCGGCCAGGGGCCCATGCAAATACAAATAAATAAAAAGATTATTTAAAAAAAAAAAAATTATATATACCTTTTTTTGGGGGCCCGATGGCATTGACCGCTTCACGCAGTCTTCAAAGTAACCAAGCAACCTAAATGAATTAGTAATTTGTCTGTCCAATGAGCTTGTTCCCTTTCATGTCATGTGATACCTTGCGTGGCGAGCGAACCGTTTAATCAACCTGTGCTGTAGCTAGCAGCAGCAAGTTCAGCAGCATTATAACAAATGTAATAACTTGCATTTATAATGTACAGCAAACCAAAGCACGAGAGCAGCGCTCAAAAGAGAAAGGACACGAGAGAACAAGGAGACGTAACGGCTAAAGAGAGAACGAGGAGACGTAACGGCCAAAGAGAGAACGAGGAGACGTAACGGCTAAAGAGAGAACGAGGAGACGTAACGGCTAAAGAGAGAACGAGGAGACGTAACGGCCAAAGAGAGAACGAGGAGACGTAACGGCCAAAGAGAGAACGAGGAGACGTAACGGCCAAAGAGAGAACGAGGAGACGTAACGGCCAAAGAGAGAACGAGGAGACGTAACGGCCAAAGAGAGAACGAGGAGACGTAACGGCTAAAGAGAGAACGAGGAGACGTAACGGCTACAGAGAGAACGAGGAGACGTAACGGCCAAAGAGAGAACGAGGAGACGTAACGGCCAAAGAGAGAACGAGGAGACGTAACGGCTACAGAGAGAACGAGGAGACGTAACGGCCAAAGAGAGAACGAGGAGACGTAACGGCCAAAGAGAGAACGAGGAGACGTAACGGCCAAAGAGAGAACGAGGAGACGTAACGGCCAAAGAGAGAACGAGGAGACGTAACGGCCAAAGAGAGAACGAGGAGACGTAACGGCCAAAGAGAGAATGAGGAGACGTAACGGCCACAGAGAGAACGTGGAGACGTAACGGCTACAGAGAGAACGAGGAGACGTAACGGCTAAAGAGAGAACGAGGAGACGTAACGGCTAAAGAGAGAACGAGGAGACGTAACGGCTACAGAGAGAACGAGGAGACGTAACGGCCACAGAGAGAACGTGGAGACGTAACGGCTACAGAGAGAACGAGGAGACGTAACGGCTAAAGAGAGAACGAGGAGACGTAACGGCTAAAGAGAGAGCGAGGAGACGTAACGGCTAAAGAGAGAACGAGGAGACGTAACGGCTAAAGAGAGAACGAGGAGACGTAACGGCTAAAGAGAGAACGAGGAGACGTAACGGCCAAAGAGAGAACGAGGAGACGTAACGGCCAAAGAGAGAACGAGGAGACGTAACGGCCAAAGGAGAGAACGAGGAGACGTAACGGCCAAAGAGAGAACGAGGAGACGTAACGGCCAAAGAGAGAACGAGGAGACGTAACGGCCAAAGAGAGAACGAGGAGACGCAACGGCCAAAGAGAGAACGAGGAGACGCAACGGCCAAAGAGAGAACGAGGAGACGCAACGGCCAAAGAGAGAACGAGGAGACGCAACGGCCAAAGAGAGAACGAGGAGACGCAACGGCCAAAGAGAGAACGAGGAGACGCAACGGCTACAGAGAGAACGAGGAGACGCAACGGCTAGAGAGAGAACGAGGAGACGCAACGGCTAGAGAGAGAACGAGGAGACGCAACGGCTAGAGAGAGAACGAGGAGACGCAACGGCTAGAGAGAGAACGAGGAGACGTAACGGCTAAAGAGAGAACGAGGAGACGTAACGGCTAGAGAGAGAACGAGGAGACGTAACGGCTAGAGAGAGAACGAGGAGACGCAACGGCTAGAGAGAGAACGAGGAGACGCAACGGCTAGAGAGAGAACGAGGAGACGCAACGGCTAGAGAGAGAACGAGGAGACGCAACGGCTAAAGAGAGAACGAGGAGACGCAACGGCTAAAGAGAGAACGAGGAGACGCAACGGCTAAAGAGAGAACGAGGAGACGCAACGGCTAAAGAGAGAACGAGGAGACGCAACGGCTACAGAGAGAACGAGGAGACGTAACGGCTACAGAGAGAACGAGGAGACGTAACGGCTACAGAGAGAACGAGGAGACGTAGCGGCTAAAGAGAGAACGAGGAGACGTAGCGGCTAAAGAGAGAACGAGGAGACGTAGCGGCTAAAGAGAGAACGAGGAGACGTAACGGCTAAAGAGAGAACGAGGAGACGTAACGGCTACAGAGAGAACGAGGAGACGTAACGGCTACAGAGAGAACGAGGAGACGTAACGGCTACAGAGAGAACGAGGAGACGTAACGGCTAAAGAGAGAACGAGGAGACGTAACGGCTAAAGAGAGAACGAGGAGACGTAACGGCTACAAGAGAGAACGAGGAGACGTAACGGCTAGAGAGAGAACGAGGAGACGTAACGGCTAGAGAGAGAACGAGGAGACGTAACGGCTAGAGAGAGAACGAGGAGACGTAACGGCTAGAGAGAGACGAGGAGACGTAACGGCTAGAGAGAGAACGAGGAGACGTAACGGCTAGAGAGAGAACGAGGAGACGTAACGGCTAGAGAGAGAACGAGGAGACGTAACGGCTAGAGAGAGAACGAGGAGACGTAACGGCTAGAGAGAGAACGAGGAGACGTAACGGCTAAAGAGAGAACGAGGAGACGTAACGGCCAAAGAGAGAACGAGGAGACGTAACGGCCAAAGAGAGAACGAGGAGACGTAACGGCCAAAGAGAGAACGAGGAGACGTAACGGCCACAGAGAGAACGAGGAGACGTAACGGCTACAGAGAGAACGAGGAGACGTAACGGCTAAAGAGAGAACGAGGAGACGTAACGGCTAAAGAGAGAGCGAGGAGACGTAACGGCTAAAGAGAGAACGAGGAGACGTAACGGCCAAAGAGAGAACGAGGAGACGTAACGGCCAAAGAGAGAACGAGGAGACGTAACGGCCAAAGAGAGAACGAGGAGACGTAACGGCCAAAGAGAGAACGAGGAGACGTAACGGCCAAAGAGAGAACGAGGAGACGTAACGGCCAAAGAGAGAACGAGGAGACGCAACGGCCAAAGAGAGAACGAGGAGACGCAACGGCCAAAGAGAGAACGAGGAGACGCAACGGCTACAGAGAGAACGAGGAGACGCAACGGCTAGAGAGAGAACGAGGAGACGCAACGGCTAGAGAGAGAACGAGGAGACGCAACGGCTAGAGAGAGAACGAGGAGACGCAACGGCTAGAGAGAGAACGAGGAGACGTAACGGCTAAAGAGAGAACGAGGAGACGTAACGGCTAGAGAGAGAACGAGGAGACGTAACGGCTAGAGAGAGAACGAGGAGACGCAACGGCTAGAGAGAGAACGAGGAGACGCAACGGCTAGAGAGAGAACGAGGAGACGCAACGGCTAGAGAGAGACGAGGAGAGAGAACGAGGAGACGCAACGGCTAAAGAGAGAACGAGGAGACGCAACGGCTAAAGAGAGAACGAGGAGACGCAACGGCTAAAGAGAGAACGAGGAGACGCAACGGCTAAAGAGAGAACGAGGAGACGCAACGGCTACAGAGAGAACGAGGAGACGTAACGGCTACAGAGAGAACGAGGAGACGTAACGGCTACAGAGAGAACGAGGAGACGTAGCGGCTAAAGAGAGAACGAGGAGACGTAGCGGCTAAAGAGAGAACGAGGAGACGTAGCGGCTAAAGAGAGAACGAGGAGACGTAACGGCTAAAGAGAGAACGAGGAGACGTAACGGCTACAGAGAGAACGAGGAGACGTAACGGCTACAGAGAGAACGAGGAGACGTAACGGCTACAGAGAGAACGAGGAGACGTAACGGCTAAAGAGAGAACGAGGAGACGTAACGGCTAAAGAGAGAACGAGGAGACGTAACGGCTAGAGAGAGAACGAGGAGACGTAACGGCTAGAGAGAGAACGAGGAGACGTAACGGCTAGAGAGAGAACGAGGAGACGTAACGGCTAGAGAGAGAACGAGGAGACGTAACGGCTAGAGAGAGAACGAGGAGACGTAACGGCTAGAGAGAGAACGAGGAGACGTAACGGCTAGAGAGAACGAGGAGACGTAACGGCTAGAGAGAGAACGAGGAGACGTAACGGCTAGAGAGAGAACGAGGAGACGTAACGGCTAGAGAGAGAACGAGGAGACGTAACGGCCGAAAGAGAGAACGAGGAGACGTAACGGCCAAAGAGAGAACGAGGAGACGTAACGGCCAAAGAGAGAACGAGGAGACGTAACGGCCACAGAGAGAACGTGGAGACGTAACGGCTACAGAGAGAACGAGGAGACGTAACGGCTAAGAGAGAGACGAGGAGACGTAACGGCTAAAGAGAGAGCGAGGAGACGTAACGGCTAAAGAGAGAGCGAGGAGACGTAACGGCCAAAGAGAGAACGAGGAGACGTAACGGCCAAAGAGAGAACGAGGAGACGTAACGGCCAAAGAGAGAACGAGGAGACGTAACGGCCAAAGAGAGAACGAGGAGACGTAACGGCCAAAGAGAGAACGAGGAGACGTAACGGCCAAAGAGAGAACGAGGAGACGTAACGGCCAAAGAGAGAACGAGGAGACGTAACGGCCAAAGAGAGAACGAGGAGACGTAACGGCCAAAGAGAGAACGAGGAGACGCAACGGCCAAAGAGAGAACGAGGAGACGCAACGGCCAAAGAGAGAACGAGGAGACGCAACGGCCAAAGAGAGAACGAGGAGACGCAACGGCTACAGAGAGAACGAGGAGACGCAACGGCTACAGAGAGAACGAGGAGACGCAACGGCTAGAGAGAGAACGAGGAGACGCAACGGCTAGAGAGAGAACGAGGAGACGTAACGGCTAGAGAGAGAACGAGGAGACGTAACGGCTAAAGAGAGAACGAGGAGACGTAACGGCTAGAGAGAGAACGAGGAGACGTAACGGCTAGAGAGAGAACGAGGAGACGCAACGGCTAGAGAGAGAACGAGGAGACGCAACGGCTAGAGAGAGAACGAGGAGACGCAACGGCTAGAGAGAGAACGAGGAGACGCAACGGCTAAAGAGAGAACGAGGAGACGCAACGGCTAAAGAGAGAACGAGGAGACGCAACGGCTAAAGAGAGAACGAGGAGACGCAACGGCTACAGAGAGAACGAGGAGACGCAACGGCTACAGAGAGAACGAGGAGACGTAACGGCTACAGAGAGAACGAGGAGACGTAGCGGCTAAAGAGAGAACGAGGAGACGTAGCGGCTAAAGAGAGAACGAGGAGACGTAGCGGCTAAAGAGAGAACGAGGAGACGTAACGGCTAAAGAGAGAACGAGGAGACGTAACGGCTACAGAGAGAACGAGGAGACGTAACGGCTACAGAGAGAACGAGGAGACGTAACGGCTACAGAGAGAACGAGGAGACGTAACGGCTAAAGAGAGAACGAGGAGACGTAACGGCTAGAGAGAGAACGAGGAGACGTAACGGCTAGAGAGAGAACGAGGAGACGTAACGGCTAGAGAGAGAACGAGGAGACGTAACGGGCTAGAGAGAGAACGAGGAGACGTAACGGCTAGAGAGAGAACGAGGAGACGTAACGGCTAGAGAGAGAACGAGGAGACGTAACGGCTAGAGAGAGAACGAGGAGACGTAACGGCTAGAGAGAGAACGAGGAGACGTAACGGCTAGAGAGAGAACGTGGAGACGTAACGGCTAAAGAGAGAACGAGGAGACGTAACGGCTAAAGAGAGAACGAGGAGACGTAACGGCTAAAGAGAGAACGAGGAGACGTAACGGCTAAAGAGAGAACGAGGAGACGTAACGGCTAAAGAGAGAACGAGGAGACGTAACGGCTAAAGAGAGAACGAGGAGACGTAACGGCTAGAGAGAGAACGAGGAGACGTAACGGCTAAGAGAGAGAACGAGGAGACGTAACGGCTAAAGAGAACGAGGAGACGTAACGGCTAAAGAGAGAACGAGGAGACGTAACGGCTAAAGAGAGAACGAGGAGACGTAACGGCTAAAGAGAGAACGAGGAGACGTAACGGCTACAGAGAGAACGAGGAGACGTAACGGCTAAAGAGAGAACGAGGAGACGTAACGGCTAAAGAGAGAACGTGGAGACGTAACGGCTAAAGAGAGAACGAGGAGACGTAACGGCTAAAGAGAACGAGGAGACGTAACGGCTAGAGAGAGAACGAGGAGACGTAACGGCTAGAGAGAGAACGAGGAGACGTAACGGCTAGAGAGAGAACGAGGAGACGTAACGGCTAGAGAGAGAACGAGGAGACGTAACGGCTAGAGAGAGAACGAGGAGACGTAACGGCTAGAGAGAGAACGAGGAGACGTAACGGCTAGAGAGAGAACGAGGAGACGTAACGGCTAAAGAGAGAACGAGGAGACGTAACGGCTAAAGAGAGAACGAGGAGACGTAACGGCTACAGAGAGAACGAGGAGACGTAACGGCTAGAGAGAGAACGA
The DNA here is from genome assembly GCF_902827165.1 of Trematomus bernacchii. Classification (NCBI taxonomy): domain Eukaryota; kingdom Metazoa; phylum Chordata; class Actinopteri; order Perciformes; family Nototheniidae; genus Trematomus; species Trematomus bernacchii. The sequence goes on along the minus strand of NW_022988004.1, from coordinate 6,493 downwards.
GGAGACGTAACGGCTAGAGAGAGAACGAGGAGACGTAACGGCTAGAGAGAGAACGAGGAGACGTAACGGCTACAGAGAGAACGAGGAGACGTAACGGCTAAAGAGAGAACGAGGAGACGTAACGGCTACAGAGAGAGCGAGGAGACGCAACGGCTAAAGAGAGAACGAGGAGACGTAACGGCTAAAGAGAGAACGTGGAGACGTAACGGCTAAAGAGAGAACGAGGAGACGTAACGGCTAGAGAGAGAACGAGGAGACGTAACGGCTAAAGAGAGAACGAGGAGACGTAACGGTTAAAGAGAGAACGAGGAGACGTAACGAGCTAAGGAGAACGAGAGACGTAACGGCTAAAGAGAGAACGAGGAGACGTAACGGCTAAAGAGAGAACGAGGAGACGTAACGGCTAGAGAGAGAACGAGGAGACGTAACGGCTAAGAGAGAACGAGGGAGACGTAACGGCTAAAGAGAGAACGAGGAGACCGTAACGGCTACAGAGAGAACGAGGAGACGTAACGGCTACAGAGAGAACGAGGAGACGTAACGGCTTACAGAGAGAGCGAGGAGACGTAACGGCTAAAGAGAGAAGCGAGGAGACGTAACGGCTAGAGAGAGAACGAGGAGGACGTAACGGCTAGAGAGAAGAACGAGGAGACGTAACGGCTAGAGAGAGAACGAGGAGACGTAACGGCTAAAGAGAGAACGAGGAGACGTAACGGCTAGAGAGAGAACGAGGAGACGTAACGGCTACAGAGAGAGCGAGGAGACGTAACGGCTAAAGAGAGAACGAGGAGACGTAACGGCTAAACTGACTAAATTAGACCGTTTTTTTTGTCATACATCGTCCTCGAAATCTCGATTAATTCTGTAAAGTGATTGTGTGATTAGTTCGCTGTGCCGTTGGCAGGCTGTGGTGGTCTGAGGCCGGGGCAGGCTGTGGTGGTCTGAGGCCGGGGCAGGCTGTGGTGGTCTGAGGCCGGGGCAGGCTGTGGTGGTCTGAGGCCGGGGCAGGCTGTGGTGGTCTGAGGCCGGGGCAGGCTGTGGTGGTCTGAGGCCGGGGGCAGGCCTGTGGGTCGGTCTGAGGCCGGGGGCAGGCTTGTGGTGGTCTGAGGCCAGGGCCAATCACAATCTTGTTACGCCACTGGTTGAACATGAAGATTCAAAAATCAACAGAACCTTTATTTTGAAAATACAAAAGTCTTCTTCTTCTCCGCCTGTGTTCCCAGTGGGTGAGTCACTGGTTGGTTGCCGGTCGTCATGGTAACATCTGAAGGTCGAGCTGTGATGATGCCAGTTAGCTCGTTAGCCTCTGAGCTAGCTGCTGCAGCTTCATTAAAACCTGTCTTCTTGTCTGTGTCTCCTGCAGTGAAGCATCATGGGAGGTGGCAGATGGACGAGCCGGCCGTGGGCCAATCAGAGCCTGTGACACACACACACACACATCATGACCATGGAACAAGGCTTCAGCTTAAATATGCTGGTGAGTTGTGTGTGTGTGTGTGTGTGTGTGTGTGTGTGTGTGTGTGTGTGTGTGTTTTTTTTAGGTCAGTTTCTCCTCGTCATGTTAATGAGCCGTTAACAAACGCTGCATTCAGGCTCCGGGGGGGGGGGGCGGTAAATCTCAGCTTCCTGTCTGAGGCTCAGCTGCCAGATGTCCAACCCTCCAATGAGGCGACCCTTATCTTTAATATCCCTCATTGATGATGAGAAGAAAGTCAAGTTATTAGAAAAAATTGAATTCTAGGAAAAAAATCCAAATCTGACACAAAGGCGAATTTGGAGAAAAAATGATTATGATATATTATTATATATATATATATATATATATACCATGTGTCCTCAGAGGAGGCTGGCGGCGGACCCGGACTACAGGGACGTGTCCCTCCCGGCGGTGGACCGGGTCCGGCTGCTCAGCAGGATGGGCAGCCGGGTGGAGCTGAGCGAGGACGTGCCCCCCCGACGCTACCTGCGCTCCGGGGTTGAGATGGAGCACATGGCGAGCGTCTACCTGCAGGAGGGCCGCCTGGAGAACGCCTACGTGCTCTACAACAAGTTCATCACGTACTATTATCATTATTATTATTATTATTATTATAATTATTTGTTATATTCAGGCACTGCTCACAGAGGACTCTTCCTAACGACCGTAATGTTAATCTATGCTCCAGTCTGTTTGTGGAGAAGCTGCCGGCGCACAGAGACTACCAGCAGTGCAGCCTGCCGGAGAAGCAGCTCATCATGAAGGTACTTATCTATATTATTATTATTATTATTATTATTATTATTATTATTATTATTATTATTATTATTATTATTATTATTATTATTATTATTATTATTAAAACCAACAAACATGAAGCAGATTATTTGTTTAAATTAAAAACATTTATCTTATGTATTTTCATTATTCCAAACCAGAACCACTTTAAATGAGCTTTGTAATCAGTGAAAGATCAGCGGGCCTCAGACGGATCCCTGAGGAACGCCTCATGTGATCAGCTGTAAACTACATCCTGTCTCCATAGAAACTGCAGGAAGTGGCGTTTCCTCGTAAAGACGAGCTGAAGAAACGTCTGCAGGAGAAATACAGCCTCGAGCACAGCGAGTACCTGAGGGCCCAGGTGAGCGTCGGCCAATCAGATTACAGCGGTTCAGCTACAGGATATTAATCCATGTGACTTCCTGTCTCCTCAGGCAGCGACAGCAGGAGGCAGAGGGGCGTGGCCTGCAGCTGCAACAGCTCTCCTTATTGGGCGATGAACAGGGGGCGGGGCCAGGAGGAAAACAGGGGGCGGGGCCCTGCAGCTTGTGCGGCCCTCCTCATTGGGCGATGACAGGGGGCGGGGCCCGGAGGAGGAAAGGGGGCGGGGCCCTGCACTTGAGGCGGTCTCCTTATTGGATCAGGATAGGGGGCGGGGCCTGTCGGATGGAGGACAGGGGGGCGGGGTTTGCTGATGGAGGAGGATAGGGGGAGGGGCCTAATGGTGGAGGAGGATAGGGGGAGGGGCCTAATGATGGAGGAGGAGCGTCGGCGGGTCGTGGAGCTGCAAGCGTCTTCAGATCGAGACGGAGCAGTTTCGCTTCTTCGAGGATCAGCTGCAGCGCCAGGAGCTGGCCAATAGGAGAGCAGAGGAGGCGGGGCTAAAGCCTGATAATAAAGCGTTGGAGGTGACGGACAGGTCCTCTCTCTCCCAGCAGCCAATTAGAGGCAGCGTACCGTCCCAGGGGGCGGAGCCTATCAGGAACAGACCTCCAGCTCCCGTCAGCCAATCAAACGGCTCGCTGGCTGCAGTACACAGTGAGCACACAAATACACACACACACACACACACACACACACACACACACACACACACACACACACCACACACACACACACACACACACACACACACACACACCACAGTTACATCCTAATAAACATAAGCATAACTGTGTGTGTGTGTGTAGGTAGGGTGGAGGGTCTGAGGCAGGTTCTGGTTCCAGAGACCTGACTTCCCGCTTCCTGCTTCTGGCCGAGTCCAACACGGCGCGTGGCCTGGAGACCTGTGGGATCCTATGTGGACGCCTGGTGAGACACTTCCTGTTTACACACTCTCTACTTCCTGTGTGTTAATTGATAATCACACCTGTCACTAACGAACCCCCCCCCCTTCAGATGCAGAACGAGTTCCTGTTGACTCACGTCGTCGTCCCGAAGCAGTCGTCCGGTCCAGATTTCTGCGACATGGAGAACGTGGAGGAGCTGTTCAGATTCCAGGACCAGAAGAACCTGCTGACGCTGGGCTGGATACATGTAGGGAACACGCTACATACACGCTAAACACACGCGACACACGCGCTAGATACATGTAGGAAACACGCTAAACACACGCTAGATACATGTAGGAAACACGCTAAACACACGCTAAACACACGCTAGATACATGTAGGGAACACGCTTAACACACGCTAGATACATGTAGGGAACACGCTAAACACATGCTAAACACATGCTAAACACACGCTAAACACACGCTAGATACATGTAGGGAACACGCTTAACACATGCTAGATACATGTAGGGAACATGCTAAACACACGCTAAACACACGCTAGATACATGTAGGAAACACGCTAAACACACGCTAAACACACGCTAGATACATGTAGGGAACACGCTTAACACACGCTAGATACATGTAGGGAACACGCTAAACACACGCTAAACACACGATATATACACGCTACATACACGCTAAACACATGCTAAACACACGCTAAACACACGCTAGATACATGTAGGGAACACGCTTAACACATGCTAGATACATGTAGGGAACATGCTAAACACACGCTAAACACACGCTAAACACACGATATATACACGCTACATACACGCTAAACACATGCTAAACACACACTAAACACACGCTAGATACATGTAGGGGAAACACGCTTAACACACGCTAGATAACATGTAGGGAACACGCTTAACACACGCTAGATACATGTAGGGACACACGCTAAAACATCACGCTAAACACACGATATATACACGCTACATACACGCTAAACACTGCTAAACACACACTACACACGCTAGATACATGTAGGGAACACGCTTAACACATCGCTAGATACATGTAGGGAACACGCTTAACACACGCTACACGCTAGATACATGTAGGGAACATGCTAAACACAGGCTAGATACATGTAGGGAACACGCTTAACACACGCTAGATACATGTAGGGAACACGCTTAACACACGCTAGATACATGTAGGGAACACGCTAAACACACGCTAAACACACGATATATACACGCTACATACACGCTAAACACATGCTAAACACACACTAAACACACGCTAGATACATGTAGGGAACACGCTTAACACACGCTAGATACATGTAGGGAACACGCTTAACACACGCTACACGCTAGATACATGTAGGGAACACGCTACACACACGCTAGATACATGTAGGGAACACGCTACACACACGCTAGATACATGTAGGGAACACGCTAGATACATGTAGGGAACACGCTAAATACACGCTAGATACATGTAGGGAACACGCTAAACACAGGCTAGATACATGCAGGGAACACGCTTAACACACGCTAGATACATGTAGGGAACACGCTAAACACAGGCTGGATACATGTAGGGAACACGCTAAACACACGCTAGATACATGTAGGGAACACGCTAAATACACACTAGATACATGTAGGGAACACGCTTAACACACGCTAGATACATGTAGGGAACACGCTAAACACACGCTAAACACACGATATATACACGCTACATACACGCTAAACACATGCTAAACACACACTAAACACACGCTAGATACATGTAGGGAACACGCTAAACACACGCTAAACACACAATATATACACGCTACATACACGATAAACACATGCTAAACACACACTAACACAGCTAGATACATGTAGGGAACACGCTTAACACACGCTACACTAGATACATGTAGGGAACACGCTAACCACAGCTAGATACATGTAGGAACACGCTTAACACACGCTAGATACATGTAGGGAACACGCTTAACACACGCTAGATACATGTAGGGAACACGCTAAATACACACTAGATCCCTGTAGGGAACACGCTTAACACACGCTAGATACATGTAGGGAACACGCTAAATACACCTAGATACATGTAGGGAACACGCTAAACACACGCTAGATACATGTAGGGAACACGCTAAACACAGGCTAGATACATGTAGGGAACACGCTAAACACACTAGATACATGTAGGGAACACGCTAAACACGACTAGATACATGTAGGGAACACGCTAAACACACGCTAGATACATGTAGGGAACACGCTAAACACACGCTAGATACATGTAGGGAACACGCTAAACACAGCTAGATACATGGAGGGAACACGCTAACACACGCTCTACACACGCTAGATACATGTAGGGAACACCTAAACACACGCTAGATACATGTAGGGAACACGCTTAAACACACGCTAAAACACCACCTAGATACATGTAGGGAACACGCTAGATACGTGTAGGGAACATGCTAAACACACGCTAGATACATGTAGGGAACACGCTAACACAGGCTAGATACATGTAGGGAACACGCTTAACACACGCTAGATACATGTAGGGAACACGCTAAACACACGCTAGATACATGTAGGGAACACGCTAAACACAGGCTAGATACATGTAGGGAACACGCTTAACACACGCTAGATACATGTAGGGAACACGCTTAACACACACTAGATACATGTAGGGAACACGCTAAACACAGGCTAGATACATGTAGGGAACGCGCTAAACACACGCTCGATACATGTAGGGAACACGCTTAACACACGCTAGATACATGTAGGGAACACGCTAAACACACGCTAGATACATGTAGGGAACACGCTAAACACACGCTAGATACATGTAGGGACACACGCTAACACAGGCTAGATACTGTAGGGAACACGCTA
>NW_022988003.1:0-47887 GCF_902827165.1 Trematomus bernacchii | reverse complement strand
TCTAAGGTGAGACAGGATCTAGGGTGAGACAGGATCTAGGGTGAGACAGGATCTAGGGTGAGACAGGACCTAGGGTGAGACAGGATCTAAGGTGAGACAGGATCTAGGGTGAGACAGGATCTAGGGTGAGACAGGATCTAGGGTGAGACAGGACCTAGGGTGAGACAGGATCTAGGGTGAGACAGGATCTAAGGTGAGACAGGATCTAGGGTGAGACAGGATGAGACAGGACCTAGGGTGAGACAGGATCTAGGGTGAGACAGGATCTAGGGTGAGACAGGATGAGACAGGACCTAGGGTGAGACAGGATCTAGGGTGAGACAGGATCTAGGGTGAGACAGGATCTAGGGTGAGACAGGATCTAGGGTGAGACAGGATCTAGGGTGAGACAGGATCTAAGGTGAGACAGGATCTAGGGTGAGACAGGATCTAGGGTGAGACAGGACCTAGGGTGAGACAGGATCTAGGGTGAGACAGGACCTAGGGTGAGACAGGATCTAGGGTGAGACAGGATCTAGGGTGAAGACAGGTCTAGGGTGAGACAGGACTAGGGTGAGGACAGGATCTAAGGTGAGACAGGATCTAGGTGAGACAGGATCTAGGGTGAGACAGGATCTAGGGTGAGACAGGATCTAGGGTGAGACAGGACCTAGGGTGAGACAGGATCTAAGGTGAGACAGGATCTAGGGTGAGACAGGATCTAGGGTGAGACAGGATCTAGGGTGAGACAGGACCTAGGGTGAGACAGGATCTAGGGTGAGACAGGATCTAAGGTGAGACAGGATCTAGGGTGGAGACAGGATCTAGGTGAGACAGGATCTAAGGTGAGACAGGATCTAGGTGAGACAGGATCTAGGGTTGAGACAGGATCTAGGGGTGAGACAGGATCTAGGGTGAGACAGGATCTAAGGTGAGACAGGATCTAAGGGTGAGACAGGATCTAGGGTGAGACAGGATCTAGGGTTGAGACAGGATTCTAGGGTGAGACAGGATCTAGGGTGAGACAGGATCCTAGGGTGAGACAGGATCTAGGGTGAGACAGGATCTAGGGTGAGACAGATCTAAGGGTGAGACAGGATCTAGGGTGGAGACAGGATCTAAGGGTGAGACAGGATCTAGGGTGAGACAGGATCTAGGGAAGGATCTAAGGGTTGAGACAGGATCTAAGGTGAGACAGGATCTAAGGTGAGACAGGATCTAGGGTGAGACAGGATCTAGGGTGAGACAGGATCTAGGGTGAGACAGGATCTAAGGTGAGACAGGATCTAAGGTGAGACAGGATCTAGGGTGAGACAGGATCTAAGGTGAGACAGGATCTAGGGTGAGACAGGATCTAGGGTGAGACAGGATCTAGGGTGAGACAGGATCTAGGGTGAGACAGGATCTAAGGTGAGACAGGATCTAGGGTGAGACAGGATCTAAGGTGAGACAGGATCTAAGGTGAGACAGGACCTAGGGTGAGACAGGATCTAGGGTGAGACAGGATCTAAGGTGAGACAGGATCTAAGGTGAGACAGGATCTAAGGGTGAGACAGGATCTAGGGTGAGACAGGATCTAAGGTGAGACAGGATCTAAGGTGAGACAGGACCTAGGTGAGACAGGACCTAGGGTGAGACAGGATCTAAGGTGAGACAGGATCTAGGGTGAGACAGGATCTAAGGTGAGACAGGATCTAGGGTGAGACAGGATCTAAGGTGAGACAGGATCTAGGGTGAGACAGGATCTAGGGTGAGACAGTTGCTGATTGGTCCAGCAGCACATGGTGTGTAGTGAGATCTCACTCTGTTCTCACTCTGTGTCTCTGCGCTCAGAGGGCTACGCCGACTCCAACAGCGGAGAGTCGGACTCGGACGTGTCGGACGTCCCGGAGCTCGACTCGGACATCGAGCAGGAAGCTCAGACCAGCTACGAACGTCAGGTGACCAGAGACAACCAATCACATGCTGTCTGCTTAATAATAATATTACATTTCATTCATATAGCACAGTTTAAAAACAACGTCATCTCAAGGTGCTTCACCATGCTATGAGGAGAAAATACATAACATTTAAAGTTATCTAAGGAACATATTGAATACCTTACCTGTCTGTCTGACTCACCTGTCTGTCTACCTGTCTGTCTGTCTGTCTGTCTGACTCACCTGTCTGTCTGTCTGTCTGTCTGTCTGTCTGTCTGTCTGTCTGTCTGACTCACCTGTCTGTCTGTCTGTCTGTCTGTCTGACTCACCTGTCTATCTACCTGTCTGTCTGTCTGACTCACCTGTCTATCTACCTGTCTGTCTGACTCACCTGTCTATCTACCTGTCTGTCTGACTCACCTGTCTATCTACCTGTCTGTCTGTCTGTCTGACTCACCTGTCTATCTATCTACCTGTCTGTCTGTCTGACTCACCTGTCTATCTACCTGTCTGTCTGTCTGACACACCTGTCTATCTACCTGTCTGTCTGTCTGTCTGACTCACCTGTCTATCTATCTACCTGTCTGTCTGTCTGACTCACCTGTCTATCTACCTGTCTGTCTGTCTGACTCACCTATCTATCTACCTGTCTGTCTGTCTGTCTGTCTGACACACCTGTCTATCTACCTGTCTGTCTGTCTGACTCACCTGTCTATCTACCTGTCTGTCTGTCTGACTCACCTGTCTATCTACCTGTCTGTCTGTCTGTCTGTCTGACACACCTGTCTATCTACCTGTCTGTCTGTCTGTCTGTCTGTCTATCTACCTGTCTGTCTATCTACCTGTCTGTCTGTCTGACTCACCTGTCTATCTACCTGTGTGTGCAGGTGTATAAGGAGGACCTACCTCAGCTGAGGAAGAAGCTGATTGGTTCTCTGAAGCGCCAGAAGGCTCCGGAGGAGGGGCTTCGTCTGCAGTTTGTTCACGGGTAAGAACAATAAAGTTTTATTCAGGAACTAAAGGAGTGTGTGTTGTTGTGATGCTCGCAGCAGCACCATCTGATCATATTCTAAAAGCATTTAAAGAAACTCACAACCCTTAAATTCAGCCGCTGTAATCTGCTGCTTGTTGACGTGGTCTTTCAGCCTCTTGTGGCCAAACTCAGTATTACAACAACAACATTAGAAGAAGATCCTGACGAGATAAAAAGAACCACCAGAAGAGTTTAAAGTGATGTGTTGTTGTGGCTCCTCAGGTACCGGGGCTTCGACTGCAGGAACAACCTGTTCTACAGCCAGACAGGGGAGCTGCTGTTCCACGTGGCTGCGGTCGCTGTGGTGTACGACCGCCTGAAGCACAGCCAGAGGTTCTACCTGGGCCACGACGAGGACATCCTCTGCCTCACCACGCACCCCATCAAGGACTACGCTGCCTCCGCTCAGGTACAGCCAATCACAGCCAATCACAGACTACGCTGCCTCCGCTCAGGTACAGCCAATCACAGCCAATCACAGACTACGCTGCCTCCGCTCAGGTACAGCCAATCACAGCCAATCACAGACTACGCTGCCTCCGCTCAGGTACAGCCAATCACAGCCAATCACAGACTACGCTGCCTCCGCTCAGGTACAGCCAATCACAGCCAATCACAGACTACGCTGCCTCCACTCAAGTACAGCCAATCACAGCGCAGCACTGACAGGGCTTCTGACTGGTGTGTTCAGGTGTGCTCTGATTGGCTGTGTGTGTGTTCAGATGTGCTATGATTGGCTGTGTGTTCAGGTGTGTTCTGATTGGCTGTGTGTGTGTTCAGGTGTGCTCTGATTGGCTGTGTGTGTGTTCAGATGTGCTATGATTGGCTGTGTGTTCAGGTGTGTTCTGATTGGCTGTGTGTTCAGGTGGGCAGAGACCCGGCGGTCCATGTGTGGGACATCCAGACTCTGAAATGTCTGTCGCTGCTGAAGGGTCATCACAGCAGGGGGGTGTGTGCTCTGGAGTTCACAGGTACACACACACTGCTACACACACTGCTACACACACACTGCTACACACACACTGCTACACACAGACTGCTACACGCACTGCTACACACAGACTGCTACACACGCACTGCTGCACACACACTGCTACACACAGACTGCTACACACAGACTGCTACACACGCACTGCTACACACACACTGCTGCACACACACTGCTGCACACAGACTGCTACACACAGACTGCTACACACGCACTGCTACACACAGACTGCTACACACGCACTGCTACACACAGACTGCTACACACGCACTGCTACACACAGACTGCTACACACGCACTGCTACACACAGACTGCTACACACACACTGCTACACACAGACTGCTACACACAGACTGCTACACACGCACTGCTACACACAGACTGCTGCACACACACTGCTACACACAGACTGCTACACACAGACTGCTACACACGCACTGCTACACACACACTGCTACACACGCACTGCTACACACAGACTGCTACACACAGACTGCTACACACAGACTGCTACACACGCACTGCTACACACAGACTGCTACACACGCACTGCTACACACAGACTGCTACACACGCACTGCTACACACAGACTGCTACACACACACTGCTACACACAGACTGCTACACACAGACTGCTACACACGCACTGCTACACACAGACTGCTACACACGCACTGCTGCACACACACTGCTACACACAGACTGCTACACACAGACTGCTACACACGCACTGCTACACACACACTGCTGCACACACACTGCTGCACACAGACTGCTACACACAGACTGCTACACACGCACTGCTACACACAGACTGCTACACACGCACTGCTACACACAGACTGCTACACACGCACTGCTACACACAGACTGCTACACACGCATTGCTACACACAGACTGCTACACACGCACTGCTACACACACTGCTACACACACACTGCTGCACACAGACTGCTACACACGCACTGCTACACACACTGCTGCACACACACTGCTACACACACACTGCTGCACACACACTGCTACACACACTGCTGCACACACACTGCTACACACACACTGCTGCACACACACTGCTACACACACTGCTGCACACACACTGCTACACACACACTGCTACACACAGACTGCTACACACGCACTGCTACACACACTGCTGCACACACACTGCTACACACACACTGCTCCACACACTGCTGCACACACACTGCTGCACACAGACTGCTACACACGCACTGCTACACACACACTGCTGCACACAGACTGCTACACACGCACTGCTACACACAGACTGCTACACACGCACTGCTACACACATACTACTACACACACACTGCTACACACAGACTGCTACACACAGACTGCTACACACGCACTGCTACACACAGACTGCTACACACACACTGCTGCACACACACTGCTACACACAGACTGCTACACACAGACTGCTACACACGCACTGCTACACACACACTGCTGCACACACACTGCTGCACACAGACTGCTACACACAGACTGCTACACACAGACTGCTACACACGCACTGCTACACACAGACTGCTACACACGCACTGCTACACACAGACTGCTACACACGCACTGCTACACACAGACTGCTACACACGCACTGCTACACACAGACTGCTACACATGCACTGCTACACACAGACTGCTACACACGCACTGCTACACACAGACTGCTACACACGCACTGCTACACACACTGCTACACACACACTGATGCACACAGACTGCTACACACGCACTGCTACACACACTGCTGCACACACACTGCTGCACACACACTGCTGCACACACACTGCTGCACACACACTGCTACACACACACTGCTGCACACACACTGCTACACACACTGCTGCACACACACTGCTACACACACTGCTACACACACACTGCTACACACACACTGCTGCACATGTTGTCCCAGCAGGTGTTCACAGATGTTTTCTGTTTCTGTCTCTCAGCGGACGGGAAGAGTTTGGTCTCAGTGGGAATCGATGAATTTCACTCCATCGTCATCTGGGACTGGAAGAAAGGAGAGAGACTAGCCAAGGCCAGGTACACCTGTACACCTGTACACCTGTACACCTGTAGACCTGTACACCTGTACACATGTACACATGTACTCATGTACACCTCTACACCTGTACACATGTACACCTGTACACCTGTACACCTGTACACATGTACACCTGTACACATGTACACCTGTACACATGTACACCTGTACACATGTACTCCTGTACACCTCTACACCTGTACACATGTACACCTGTACACCTGTACACATGTACACCTGTACACCTGTACACCTGTACACATGTACACCTGTACACCTGTACACCTGTACACCTGTACACCTGTACACATGTACACCTGTACACCTGTACACCTGTTATAGGTAATCTAATGAGAGGGTAAGAGTGCTCACCTCTGTGGTCTGCAGGGGTCACAAAGAGAAGACGTTCGTGGTGAGGAGCAACCCGTTCAGGATGGACAAGCTGGTGACGGTCGGCATAAAGCACATCAAGTTCTGGCAGCACTCAGGTACCCCCCACCCACTCACCTGAGTCTACCTGGGTTTGATCCACCCCCCACCCACTCACCTGAGTCTACCTGGGTTTGATCCACCCCCCACCCACTCACCTGAGTCTACCTGGGTTTGATCCATCAGCTGCAGTGCGTATTAATCACAGCTGCAATCTTGCATTTTGCTAATTATTTGAATATATCATATTCCCTTGTATCTAGACTCTTCTGGCACTATTTCTATGTTATGTGTATGAACTTGCACGTCTCAAAGCATCCTCTGTTTGATTAGGTTGATGTCCTCTATGTATTCATGTTGCTCTGTTGGAGGAGGACTCCAGTTTGTCATGTGTCTCCACTGTAGCTGCTGAGCTCCTGATGAGAGAGACTTGAACCCAGTTATGTAGAACCTCTCAGTGTCGGATTCAGTGTTGCTCTGTGTCCTGAGTAACGCCTCCCGTCCTGCAGGGGGCGGCCTCACCTTTAAACGGGGGATCTTTGGGAACCTGGGGAAGCAGGAGACGATGATGTCGGCGTGTTACGGTCGATCGGAGGACCTGGTGTTCTCCGGAGCGACCAATGGAGACGTCTACATCTGGAGAGACACCACGCTCATCAAGACCATCAAAGCCCACGACGGGCCCGTGTTCGCCATGTGCTCCCTGGACAAGGTCACACTTCAATAACTTGTTCAATACTTTGAGAGTAAAGACTGAGGGTAGGGCTAGATTATATTTGACTCTCTACACTGAGAGCTGCTGCAGAGTTTAGACTTTGTGACTGAACGCTGCTCGAGTCCTCACTAACACTAAGAAAGTGGATCAGTCTCTCAGGTCTTCAGGTCTGCTCTCTGTCCCCAGAGTCAGGTCTCTCAGGTCTGCTCTCTGTCCCCAGAGTCAGGTCTCTCAGGTCTCTCAGGTCTGCTCTCTGTCCCCAGAGTCAGGTCTCTCAGGTCTTCTGGTCTGCTCTCTGTCCCCAGAGTCAGGTCTCTCAGGTCTTCAGGTCTGCTCTCTGTCCCCAGAGTCAGGTCTCTCAGGTCTCTCAGGTCTGCTCTCTGTCCCCAGAGTCAGGTCTCTCAGGTCTGCTCTCTGTCCCCAGAGTCAGGTCTCTCAGGTCTGCTCTCTGTCCCCAGAGTCAGGTCTCTCAGGTCTCTCAGGTCTGCTCTCTGTCCCCAGAGTCAGATCTCTCAGGTCTCTCAGGTCTGCTCTCTGTCCCCAGAGTCAGGTCTCTCAGGTCTTCTGGTCTGCTCTCTGTCCCCAGAGTCAGGTCTCTCAGGTCTTCTGGTCTGCTCTCTGTCCCCAGAGTCAGGTCTCTCAGGTCTCTCAGGTCTGCTCTCTGTCCCCAGAGTCAGGTCTCTCAGGTCTCTCAGGTCTGCTCTCTGTCCCCAGAGTCAGGTCTCTCAGGTCTCTCAGGTCTGCTCTCTGTCCCCAGAGTCAGGTCTCTCTGGTCTTCAGGTCTGCTCTCTGTCCCCAGAGTCAGGTCTCTCAGGTCTCTCAGGTCTGCTCTCTGTCCCCAGAGTCAGGTCTCTCAGGTCTGCTCTCTGTCCCCAGAGTCAGGTCTCTCAGGTCTGCTCTCTGTCCCCAGAGTCAGGTCTCTCAGGTCTTCAGGTCTGCTCTCTGTCCCCAGAGTCAGGTCTCTCAGGTCTCTCAGGTCTGCTCTCTGTCCCCAGAGTCAGGTCTCTCAGGTCTTCAGGTCTGCTCTCTGTCCCCAGAGTCAGGTCTCTCAGGTCTCTCAGGTCTGCTCTCTGTCCCCAGAGTCAGGTCTCTCAGGTCTTCTGGTCTGCTCTCTGTCCCCAGAGTCAGGTCTCTCAGGTCTGCTCTCTGTCCCCAGAGTCAGGTCTCTCAGGTCTCTCAGGTCTGCTCTCTTTCCCCAGAGTCAGGTCTCTCAGGTCTGCTCTCTGTCCCCAGAGTCAGGTCTCTCAGGTCTCTCAGGTCTGCTCTCTTTCCCCAGAGTCAGGTCTCTCAGGTCTTCTGGTCTGCTCTCTGTCCCCAGAGTCAGGTTTCTCAGGTCTGCTCTCTGTCCCCAGAGTCAGGTCTCTCAGGTCTGCTCTCTGTCCCCAGAGTCAGGTCTCTCAGGTCTGCTCTCTGTCCCCAGAGTCATGTCTCTCAGGTCTGCTCTCTGTCCCCAGAGTCAGGTCTCTCAGGTCTCTCAGGTCTGCTCTCTGTCCCCAGAGTCAGGTCTCTCAGGTCTTCTGGTCTGCTCTCTGTCCCCAGAGTCATGTCTCTCAGGTCTGCTCTCTGTCCCCAGAGTCAGGTCTCTCAGGTCTGCTCTCTGTCCCCAGAGTCAGGTCTTCAGGTCTGCTCTCTGTCCCCAGAGTCAGGTCTCTCAGGTCTGCTCTCTGTCCCCAGAGTCAGGTCTCTCAGGTCTCTCAGGTCTGCTCTCTGTCCCCAGAGTCAGGTCTCTCAGGTCTTCTGGTCTGCTCTCTGTCCCCAGAGTCAGGTCTCTCAGGTCTTCAGGTCTGCTCTCTGTCCCCAGAGTCAGGTCTCTCAGGTCTCTCAGGTCTGCTCTCTGTCCCCAGAGTCAGATCTCTCAGGTCTCTCAGGTCTGCTCTCTGTCCCCAGAGTCAGGTCTCTCAGGTCTGCTCTCTGTCCCCAGAGTCATGTCTCTCAGGTCTGCTCTCTGTCCCCAGAGTCAGGTCTCTCAGGTCTCTCAGGTCTGCTCTCTGTCCCCAGAGTCAGGTCTCTCAGGTCTTCTGGTCTGCTCTCTGTCCCCAGAGTCATGTCTCTCAGGTCTGCTCTCTGTCCCCAGAGTCAGGTCTCTCAGGTCTGCTCTCTGTCCCCAGAGTCAGGTCTTCAGGTCTGCTCTCTGTCCCCAGAGTCAGGTCTCTCAGGTCTGCTCTCTGTCCCCAGAGTCAGGTCTCTCAGGTCTCTCAGGTCTGCTCTCTGTCCCCAGAGTCAGGTCTCTCAGGTCTTCTGGTCTGCTCTCTGTCCCCAGAGTCAGGTCTCTCAGGTCTTCAGGTCTGCTCTCTGTCCCCAGAGTCAGGTCTCTCAGGTCTCTCAGGTCTGCTCTCTGTCCCCAGAGTCAGATCTCTCAGGTCTCTCAGGTCTGCTCTCTGTCCCCAGAGTCAGGTCTCTCAGGTCTTCTGGTCTGCTCTCTGTCCCCAGAGTCAGGTCTCTCAGGTCTTCTGGTCTGCTCTCTGTCCCCAGAGTCAGGTCTCTCAGGTCTCTCAGGTCTGCTCTCTGTCCCCAGAGTCAGGTCTCTCAGGTCTCTCAGGTCTGCTCTCTGTCCCCAGAGTCAGGTCTCTCAGGTCTCTCAGGTCTGCTCTCTGTCCCCAGAGTCAGGTCTCTCTGGTCTTCAGGTCTGCTCTCTGTCCCCAGAGTCAGGTCTCTCAGGTCTCTCAGGTCTGCTCTCTGTCCCCAGAGTCAGGTCTCTCAGGTCTGCTCTCTGTCCCCAGAGTCAGGTCTCTCAGGTCTTCAGGTCTGCTCTCTGTCCCCAGAGTCAGGTCTCTCAGGTCTCTCAGGTCTGCTCTCTGTCCCCAGAGTCAGGTCTCTCAGGTCTTCAGGTCTGCTCTCTGTCCCCAGAGTCAGGTCTCTCAGGTCTGCTCTCTGTCCCCAGAGTCAGGTCTCTCAGGTCTCTCAGGTCTGCTCTCTTTCCCCAGAGTCAGGTCTCTCAGGTCTTCTGGTCTGCTCTCTGTCCCCAGAGTCAGGTCTCTCAGGTCTTCTGGTCTGCTCTCTGTCCCCAGAGTCAGGTCTCTCAGGTCTTCTGGTCTGCTCTCTGTCCCCAGAGTCAGGTCTCTCAGGTCTCTCAGGTCTGCTCTCTGTCCCCAGAGTCAGGTCTCTCAGGTCTCTCAGGTCTGCTCTCTGTCCCCAGAGTCAGGTCTCTCAGGTCTCTCAGGTCTGCTCTCTGTCCCCTGAGTCAGGTCTCTCAGGTCTCTCAGGTCTTGCTCTCTGTCCCAGAGTCAGGTCTCTCTGGTCTTCAGGTCTTGCTCTCTGTCCCCAGAGTCAGGTCTCTCAGGTCTCTCAGGTCTGCTCTCTGTCCCCAGAGTCAGGTCTCTCAGGTCTGCTCTCTGTCCCCAGAGTCAGGTCTCTCAGGTCTTCAGGTCTGCTCTCTGCCCCAGAGTCAGGTCTCTCAGGTCTCTCAGGTCTGCCTCTCTGTCCCCAGAGTCAGGTCTCTCAGGTCTTCAGGTCTGCTCTCTGTCCCCAGAGTCAGGTCTCTCAGGTCTGCTCTCTGTCCCCCAGAGTCAGGTCTCTCAGGTCTCTCAGGTCTGCTCTCTTTCCCCAGAGTCAGGTCTACTCAGGTCTTCTGGTTCTGCTCTCTGTCCCCAGAGTCAGGTCTCTCTCAGGTCTCTCAGTCTGCTCTCTTTCCCCAGAGTCAGGGTCCTCTCAGGTCTTCTGGTCTGCTCTCTGTCCCCAGAGTCAGGTTTCTCAGGTCTGCTCTCTGTCCCCAGAGTCAGGTTCTCAGGTCTGCTCTCTGTCCCCAGAGTCAGGTCTCTCAGGTCTGCTCTCTGTCCCCAGAGTCATGTCTCTCAGGTCTGCTCTCTGTCCCCAGAGTCATGTCTCTCAGGTCTGCTCTCTGTCCCCAGAGTCAGGTCTCTCAGGTCTCTCAGGTCTTCTGGTCTGCTCTCTGTCCCCAGAGTCATGTCTCTCAGGTCTGCTCTCTGTCCCCAGAGTCAGGTCTCTCAGGTCTGCTCTCTGTCCCCAGAGTCAGGTCTCTCAGGTCTGCTCTCTGTCCCCAGAGTCAGGTCTCTCAGGTCTGCTCTCTGTCCCCAGAGTCAGGTCTCTCAGGTCTGCTCTCTGTCCCCAGAGTCAGGTCTCTCAGGTCTGCTCTCTGTCCCCTGAGTCAGGTCTCTCAGGTCTTCAGGTCTGCTCTCTGTCCCCAGAGTCAGGTCTCTCAGGTCTTCAGGTCTGCTCTCTGTCCCCAGAGTCAGGTCTCTCAGGTCTTCTGGTCTGCTCTCTGTCCCCAGAGTCAGGTCTCTCAGGTCTTCAGGTCTGCTCTCTGTCCCCAGAGTCAGGTCTCTCAGGTCTGCTCTCTGTCCCCAGAGTCAGGTCTCTCAGGTCTTCAGGTCTGCTCTCTGTCCCCAGAGTCAGGTCTCTCAGGTCTTCAGGTCTGCTCTCTGTCCCCAGAGTCAGATCACACTGCACTGTAACTCTGATTCCTGTTATTCATGTTTTATTATCTTTGCTCTTCAGAGAGTTCCTCGAGGCTCTCAATGTCTTCCATTTGTGTGAAGCACTTTGAATTGGCTCGTGTTGAACGGAGCTGTATGAATCAACTTTATTTCTGCCTCTGTTTGTGTTTCCGGTCTCGTGGTGCGTTCACTGTCCAGGGCTTTGTGACGGGGGGGAAGGACGGCATCGTGGAGCTGTGGGACGACATGTTCGAGAGATGCCTGAAGACGTACGCCATCAAGAGGGCCGCGCTGTCCCCCGCCTCCAAAGGTCTCAGAGAGCTCTTATTTAACAGGGACTTTCTGTCAATGTGCCAAGAGGCTCTGTTTCATCTGTAGGCCCTGGACACATGTTATCAGTCACCCTAAAACACATTTCATTTTAAACAAGTACATACAGTCAAATAAAAACATGCAGCATACAGTACTGGAAATCTTAATTTAAAAAAAATGTAAAACTTAACTAAATAAGAACATGTTAAAACACAGGCATTGCCTATACTACTCATCCAGTTGAGGGGGTGGGGCTAAGTGTGGAGGGGGTGGGGCTAAGTGTGGAGGGGGTGGGGCTAAGTGTGGAGGGGGTGGGGCTAAGTGTGGAGGGGGTGGGGCTAAGTGTGGAGGGGGTGGGGCTAAGTGTAGAGGGGGTGTGTCATATGTAAACAAGGTGAAACTAAACGGATGTTAATCAAGTGTGTGTGTGTGTGTGTGTGTGTGTGTGTGTGTGTGTGTGTGTTGTGTGTGTGTGTGTGTGGTGTGTGTGTGTGTGTGTGTGTGTGTGTGTGTGTGTGTGTGTGTGTGTGTGTGTGTGTGTGTGTGTGTGTGTGTGTGTGTGTGTGTGTGTGTGTGTGTGTGTGGGTGTGTGTGTGTGTGTGTGTGTGTGTGTGTGTGTGTGTGTGTGTGTCAGGTCTGCTGCTGGAGGACAACCCCTCCATCAGAGCCATCACTCTGGGTCACGGTCACATCCTGCTGGGCACCAAGAACGGAGAGATCCTGGAGATCGATAAGAGCGGCCCGATGACCCTCCTGCTGCAGGTCAGAGGGGCCGGTGTTTATTTAAATAAGAAGACACTTTTACAGTAGTCGGGTCTACTGAAGATAAAAGCATGTGATGCATTCACTGTCTGTTGGAGTTTCATGTTGTTGTTGTGGTGTTGTGTTCAGGGTCACATGGAGGGGGAGGTGTGGGGTCTGGCGGCTCATCCTCTACTTCCTGTCTGCGCCACCGTCAGCGATGACAAAACCCTGAGGATCTGGGAGCTGTCGGCCAATCATCGCATGGTGGCCGTCCGCAAACTGAAGAAGGGTGAGAGAGTTCACCTGTTCACTGGACTGTTGACCAGTGATTATTAACATTTTAAAGTATTCAGAAAAGTCAGAATTTTTTAGAAAAGTCAGAATTTTGAGATTTTGTCAAAAAGTCAGAATTTTGTGATTTTGAGAAAAAGTCCGAAATTTGAGATTTTGAGAAAAAGTCAACATTTTGAGAAAAAGACAGCATTTTGAGATTTTGAGAAAAAAGTCAAGATTTTGAGAAAATGTACGAATGTTTAGATTTTCAGAAAAAAGTCAGTAGTTGTATCTTCATGGTTTCTCTCATTAACCTGTTAAGCCCGAGAGACCCCGGTACCGGGGCACTGCCGCAACATCTTGCAGGAAACAGTGTCTGAGGGCATGTTCATTTAATAAACTATGAATGTTTTATATCCATGTAACGGGAAGAAACTCATCTAACTGATAATTTTTATTTATTTTTCAAAATAAAACCCACAATGCTAACGCTGAGCCTCTGAGCGAAAAATGCTAACACCTTACTGCACCGAAAATCACTCACAAAACCTTATTATTTATCTTTTCTCTACATCCATGACATCGTTTCACATCGTGAGGTGACACAGAATCGATGGACACCCACATTATCACTGAATTATACGAAATGGCGACGTTATAAGCAAAAACGGACATCAAAACAGGTGACGCTAGGTAGCTAAAAATGCTAACATTTTTACCTTGGCTCTGTAGTCTCTCCAAAGTGGTCTTCAATGGCATTGAATACAAATAAACGATAAAAACGCTGCTGAAATTAATCCATAGGTTAATCCAATGTGTCTGTGTCCCTTTGAAATGATTTCTGATAATCCATAAGCATTAAAACTGCTTTTCCGTTTCCAGATGTCAAAGCTAGAGATAGGTTCACTCTGATGCAAAATTACATGCGCGAAGCCCCCACCTCTTCTCTTCACAATGAGTGTGTGTGGGGGACTCCCCCTTTGATTCTATTGGCTCTAACGGTCAGAAAGAGGTGTCAACCATCAAAATCGAGCAAGGGAGGCCAGAGATATGGAAAATCCACCCAAATGACCCCAGAAGTGGTTTCTTTTTGCTAAATCTCTCTAAAAGGTCAAATGTCACTTGTTTTGCATCAATCTTGATACAGGGTACTTATTCTATGTTGTACTTTGGATTCCTAAAGCTGTTAGTCTACCTTACCATCATGCAAGGGTAGTTTTCACTATAAGTAAAAAAGAATTTTTGGACGGACACTATAATTTACAGTTTTTTACTATGTTCAATCTGAATTTTCTTTAAAATAAAAAACATCTATATTGATTCTGACTTTTCTACATCCAACTCACAGGTTTATCATTACTTTGAGAAAAAAGATTATTAATTTAACCCTTTTAGAAGGGAAGATATGGTCATTTGTTCTGGGAATGGCATTTTCGAGCCTGAGACCTGAAAAACAGGCTCAGGGCTTAACAGGTTAAAGACTACTTGTTGTATCTTCATGGTTCCCAAGTCAAAAAAGTTCAGAAAAAAGTCAAAATCTTTAAAAAAAAGTCAGCATTTTTAGAAAAAAGTCAGAATTTTTTGAAAGAAATCAGAATTTTTTGAAAAAGATCAGTATTTTGTACATTTTGACAGGATGTATGATTACCTACAAGAACCGGTATTCCTCCATTGTGACTGTGTAACTCCCTCTCTTGTATATCAGCATGTGAAGGACTACTTGCTGAGGTTGTGTCTTCATGGTTCCTCTCATTAAAGACTACTTGTTGTGTCTTCATGGTTCCTCTCATTAAAGACTACTTGTTGTGTCTTCATGGTTCCTCTTAGTAAAGACTACTTGTTGTGTCTTCATGGTTCCTCTCATTAAAGACTACTTGTTGTGTCTTCATGGTTCCTCTCATTAAAGACTACTTGTGTCTTCATGGTTCCTCTCATTAAAGACTACTTGTTGTGTCTTCATGGTTCCTCTCAGTAAAGACTACTTGTTGTGTCTTCATGGTTCCTCTCAGTAAAGACTACTTGTTGTGTCTTCATGGTTCCTCTCAGTAAAGACTACTTGTGTCTTCATGGTTCCTCTCAGTAAAGACTACTTGTTGTGTCTTCATGGTTCCTCTCAGTAAAGACTACTTGTGTCTTCATGGTTCCTCTTAGTAAAGACTACTTGTTGTGTCTTCATGGTTCCTCTCAGTAAAGACTACTTGTTGTGTCTTCATGGTTCCTCTCAGTAAAGACTACTTGTTGTGTCTTCATGGTTCCTCTCATTAAAGACTACTTGTTGTGTCTTCATGGTTCCTCTTAGTAAAGACTACTTGTTGTGTCTTCATGGTTCCTCTCAGTAAAGACTACTTGTGTCTTCATGGTTCCTCTTAGTAAAGACTACTTGTTGTGTCTTCATGGTTCCTCTCAGTAAAGAGTCTCTCTCCCCCCCAGGAGGTCGCTGCTGCGCCTTCTCTCCGGACGGGAAGGCGCTGGCCGTGGGTCTGAGCGACGGCAGCTTCCTGGTGGTGAACGCTGACACGCTGGAGGACATGGTGACCTTCCACCACCGCAGGGAGCTCATCTCGGACATCCGCTTCTCCCAAGGTACCTGAACGCACCACGCAGGTGTGAGGAGGCGGTGTGTGATTGGTCCGTCTGTGACCATCAGCTGTTTGTGTTTCAGACTCCGGGAAGTACCTGGCCGTGGCGTCGCACGACTCTTTCGTGGACATCTACAACGTTCTGACCAGCAAGAGGGTGGGAATCTGCAAAGGAGCGGGAAGCTACATCACACACATCGACTGGGACTCCAGAGGTAATGCTACGCTAATAGGCTAACGGTTTGCAGGTAATGCTACGCCAACATGCTAACGGTTTGCAGAAGAACTCAACTGTTTGAAGTACAGTCTAAAAGTTAAAAGAAGAAGCTAAATGATAGCAGTAGAAGCTAACTTATAGCAGTATACGCTAAATGTTGGCAGTAGAAGCTAAATGATTGCAGTCTGAGCTAAATGTTAGCAGTAGAAGCTAACTTATAGCAGTAGAAGCTTAATGTTGGCAGTAGAAGCTAAATGATTGCAGTCTGAGCTAAATGTTAGCAGTAGAAGCTAAATGATAGCAATATATGCTAAATGTTGGCAGTAGAAGCTAACGTATAGCAGTATACGCTAAATGTCAGCAGTCGAAGCTAAGGGTTAGCCGTGGAGTCTAATAGTTGGCGGTAAAAACGAACTGTTAGCCAGGGCGCTAATTACAATCTGTCTGCGCAGATAATACAGACACAATCACATCATGAAATATACCATACCTATGTATGAAGGCCAGTGAAGGTCAAGTATAAATACAGATTGAGGGAAGGGGGTAAAACTTCCAAGATTGAGTCATAAATGTAAGAGAAAAACAAAACTAATATTCTCTGAGATTTAAGTCCCAAAATGTTGAGAAACAGAAAGTGAGATGTATTTCCTGGTAAGCATGGAGCTGTGTCCCCTGCAGGTAAGCTGCTGCAGGTGAACACAGGAAACAAAGAGCAGCTGTTCTTCGAGGCGCCGCGAGGCCGGAAGCAGAGCATCAGCATGGCCGAGGTCAGTTTGCAAAGATTCAAGATTCAAAGGTTTTATCATCATATGCTCAGCAGCTTCAGTGTAGAAATGGCAATGAAATTATTCTGACCTGAGCTCCTCCCACAATGCAACATATATAATAACATACAAAAATACAAAATAAGAATAAAAATAGTGCAAAAAGTCTAAATCCATGTAAATAGACTAGTCTGCACAGAGGACTTTCTACTTTGACTTCTTACACTTTGAACCCAAATACCTGTACTTTCTACTTCTTACATGTTGAACACAAATACCTGTACTTTCTACTTCTTACATGTTGAACTCAAATACCTGTACTTTCTACTTCTCACATGTTGAACACAAATACCTGTACTTTCTACTTCTTACATGTTGAACACAAATACCTGTACTTTCTACTTCTTACATGTTGAACACAAATACCTGTACTTTCTACTTCTTACATGTTGAACACAAATACCTGTACTTTCTACTTCTTACATGTTGAACACAAATACCTGTACTTTCTACTTCTTACATGTTGAACACAAATACCTGTACTTTCTACTTCTCACATTTCCCAAACAGGCTGGTTCCTTTAGTTTGAATGTGTGTTTGGTGGCGTGATCATTATTATTTAGAGTCATTGCGTGCCTATTGATTTGAACACGATCCGGTGTATCCATCATTTCCTGGTCTTCTCTAAAGAAGAGGGACCAATGAAAACGTTGTCATGTTGCCGTTGTTCAGCATGGAAACATTCATTAGCTAACAATGACATTATTGTTCTATTAATATAAAGGGAGGTCAGGTACTCTTTAAAACAGCTGCTAGCTATGGGTACTTTTTACTGAAGTACATTTCAAAGCCCTCTTTACTTTGACTTGAGTAAAGAAGTTTAGTCAGTACTTCTACTTTCACCAGAGTATCTTTAAACACAAGTATCTGTACTTCTACTTGAGTAAAGGATGTGTGTACTTCTACTTGAGTACAGGATGTGTACTTCTACTTGAGTACAGGATGTGTGTACTTCTACCTGAGTACAGGATGTGTGTACTTCTACCTGAGTACAGGATGTGTGTACTTCTACCTGAGTACAGGATGTGTGTACTTCTACCTGAGTACAGGATGTGTGTAGATCTGCAGGAGGTGAGCTCCTCCAGTCTCACTTCCTGCAGATCCTCACCTCCTCTTTGTGTTTCAGTTTGAGAAGCTGGAGTGGGCGAGCTGGACGTCTGTGCTGGGTCCCACCTGTGAGGGGGCGTGGCCTACCTGTGAGGGGGCGGGGAATACCTGTGAGGGGGCGTGGCCATCGCTCGGCCTACTGAACGCAGCCTCGCTCACTAAGGACCGCCAGCTGCTCGCCACCGGGGACGACTTCGGGTTCCTCAAACTGTTCAGCTTCCCCTCACGGGTGAGACCTGTCGGCTGGGATTTAAAAAAACATGCTGGAAAGGATGATAAACACAGCTGTTAGCAGTAGAGGCTAACTGTTAGCAGTAGAGGCTAACTGTTAGCAGTAGAGGCTAACTGTTAGCAGTAGAAGTTAACTGTTAGCAGTAGAGGCTAACTGTTAGCAGTAGAAGTTAACTGTTAGCAGTAGAGGCTAACTGTTAGCAGTAGAAGTTAACTGTTAGCAGTAGAGGCTAACTGTTAGCACTAAAAGCTAACTGTTAGCACTAAAAGCTAACTGTTAGCAGTAGAGGCTAACTGTTAGCACTAAAAGCTAACTGTTAGCACTAAAAGCTAACTGTTAGCAGTAGAGGCTAACTGTTAGCACTAAAAGCTAACTGTTAGCACTAAAAGCTAACTGTTAGCAGTAGAGGTTAACTGTTAGCAGTAGAAGTTAACTGTTAGCAGTAGAGGCTAACTGTTAGCAGTAGAAGTTAACTGTTAGCAGTAGAGGCTAACTGTTAGCACTAAAAGCTAACTGTTAGCAGTAGAGGCTAACTGTTAGCACTAAAAGCTAACTGTTAGCACTAAAAGCTAACTGTTAGCAGTAGAGGCTAACTGTTAGCACTAAAAGCTAACTGTTAGCACTAAAAGCTAACTGTTAGCAGTAGAGGCTAACTGTTAGCACTAAAAGCTAACTGTTAGCACTAAAAGCTAACTGTTAGCACTAAAAGCTAACTGTTAGCAGTAGAAGTTAAGTGTTAGCAGTAGAAGTTAAGCAGGGTTGCCAACTCTCACGCATCTGGCGTGTGACACACGCTTTCACTCTCAATCTCACGCTCTCACGCTGCCCAAACTATTCTCACGCCAAAAACAAGATGAACCGGCGATCCTTCTTGGTTGGTTATTTACAATGTTGAGT
Source organism: Trematomus bernacchii (assembly GCF_902827165.1). Taxonomy (NCBI): domain Eukaryota; kingdom Metazoa; phylum Chordata; class Actinopteri; order Perciformes; family Nototheniidae; genus Trematomus; species Trematomus bernacchii. Next base: position 29,162 of record NW_022988003.1, on the reverse strand, counting down.
TGACAGCTGCTCAAGCTGTCGATCCGCTCCCTCCCCGCCCCCACCACTCTTAACAACGTTAACAGACAGCAGAGCAGTGGGAGCCGGTTGGTCCCCGACCCGCATGGCGCATGCGCAGATCTGAGATCCAGTCTGCTGCTTATTGTTCTACTAGGCCAACATCGAGTCAAAGAGTATATGAGAGTGAGAGTGTGTTAATTAATATATTTGGCAGTTTGGAGTAAGTCTGTAGATGTGTGTGTGTGTGTGTGTTTCATGTATAGGCCTCTCACGATAATTCATTTTGTTGGATACATTTTCCCGGAAATTATTGCGATAAACGATAATATTGTCGGCACCGTTGTATGACCATTTTAGACCACTGACATAATGATAATATATAATAATAATTCAAGTACATCCTTTCAAACTGCTAGTCACATCCTCATGTAAATGGCAATTTATCGAGGTCAGAAAAGTTATCGAGTTCATTTTTATTTATCGTACGATAAGTCAATTAATTGCTTATCGCGACAGGCGCACAATAAAACAGTGGAAACAAACATGTTTGACTTTCATTAGTGAATGAAACTGTGTGCCCTTTATAGTCTGTGTCCAATATTGTGTATTTGTATATATTGTATATATATCCTATGCTAAGGTCCCGCTGCTGACACGATAGCAGTCATTTCGTGCGCATATGTGTAATTAAACCCATGATATCAAAATCTCACTCCAGCCAGGTACCCAAAGTTGACAACCCTGGTTAAGTGTTAGCAGTAGAAGCTAACTGTTAGCAGTAGAAGCTAACTGTTAGCAGTAGAAGCTAACTGTTAGCACTGGAAGCTAACTGTTCATTTAAACGTTTGTTCGTAACACAACCACCGGGATCTTTCTGGTTGAATAAATGCTGAATACATGAGAAGCAGAGTCAGAGCAGTATTCCTGTAACCCCTCCTCTGTGTTCAGGGCCAGTTTGCTAAGTTTAAGAAGTACGTGGGTCACAGCTCCAACGTGACGAACGTGCGCTGGTCCAACGACGACTCGCTGCTGCTGTCGGTGGGGGGGGGGCGACACGGCGCTGATGATCTGGACCCGAGAGCCAGGAGGAGGCCACAAGGAGAGCAGAGAGAGCCGAGCTGTGGACAGCGAGGAGTCCGACGACGACCCGGAGGAGGACGGGGGTGAGCTCTTATTCTGAAGGCCTGACTTTTGAGAAGTTTCTACATTCAGAGCTTTTATTCTGAAAAAGGGACGGTTGTTTATACCAAGGAGAAGTTTCCTCCTTCAGAGCTTTTATTGTGAGAATCTGACCTGATATCTAATGAGAGAAGTTACAACATTACGAGCTTTTATTCTGAAAATCTAAACCTTTAATTGTTAAGAAAAATTTCCGCCTTCAGAGCTTTTATTCTGAAAAACTGACCTTTTTTTACAGGATCGGAATCAGAAATCCTTTATGATATTGATTATAGCAGCTGACGTACCCTAACTAAACGGACAAAATGTAAACGGACAAAATGACAGACGCATAAGAAGGGCAGAAATGAAGCGTGGGTTAAATCTGCCCTCAGTTTGTCCTGACAGGACCTGGCTGTGGGTTAAATCTGCCCTCAGTTTGTCCTGACAGGACCTGGCTGTGTTTCAGGCTACGACAGCGACGTGGCGCGGGAGAAGGTGGTGGATTACATCACTAAGATCTACTCTGCGAGCATCAGGAACATGACGGGAACCAGACCTCACCTACAGCACCGAGAAGTGCCTGTGGAGGAGAGGTACACACACACACACACACACACACACACACACACACACACACACACACACACACACACACACACACACACACACACACACACACAGTTTCCTGAATCCTGTTTCCTGTTTCCTGCTTCCTGCTTCCTGCCTCCTGCCTCCTGCTTCCTGCCTCCTGCCTCCTGCCTCCTGCCTCCTGCCTCCTGCAGGCCTCCAGTGAGTCGTGCTGCTCCGCTGCCTGAGAAGCTTCTGAAGAACAACGTGAGCAAGAAGAAGAAGCTGGTGGAGGTCAGTGCTTCATGTTATTCAGTAATCATTGAGTGAAATCTGTCCCCCCCTCTCAGTGGGGTTGAAAGGTTTATCTTTTGTTCCTGGAGTTCAAAGCATTATTTCCAACTGTTCTCAAGATAAGATAAGACTTTATTTATCCCGAAGAAAGTTAAGATCCAGTTACAAAAATACAATAAACACAGCAGCATGGTAATCAAACTGTACAGTAACAGTGCATACAAAGAGCAATTCAATATCTACAGCAAACATAGAGTTCCCAGAGAGACTCAGGATGTTGAGAGTTCCCAGAGAGACTCAGGATGTTGAGAGTTCCCAGAGAGACTCAGGATGTTGAGAGTTCCCAGAGAGACTCAGGATGTTGAGAGTTCCTAGAGAGACTCAGGATGTTGAGAGTTCCTAGAGAGACTCAGGATGTTGAGAGTTCCCAGAGAGACTCAGGATGTTGAGAGTTCCCAGAGAGACTCAGGATGTTGAGAGTTCCCAGAGAGACTCAGGATGTTGAGAGTTCCCAGAGAGACTCAGGATGTTGAGAGTTCCCAGAGAGACTCAGGATGTTGAGAGTTCCTAGAGAGACTCAGGATGTTGAGAGTTCCCAGAGAGACTCAGGATGTTGAGAGTTCCCAGAGAGACTCAGGATGTTGAGAGTTCCCTAGAGAGACTCAGGATGTTGAGAGTTCCCAGAGAGACTCAGGATGTTGAGAGTTCCCAGAGAGACTCAGGATGTTGAGAGTTCCCAGAGAGACTCAGGATGTTGAGAGTTCCCAGAGAGACTCAGGATGTTGAGAGTTCCTAGAGAGACTCAGGATGTTGAGAGTTCCCAGAGAGACTCAGGATGTTGAGAGTTCCCAGAGAGACTCAGGATGTTGAGAGTTCCCAGAGAGACTCAGGATGTTGAGAGTTCCTCAGAGAGACTCAGGATGTTGAGAGTTCCCAGAGAGACTCAGGATGTTGAGAGTTCCTAGAGAGACTCAGGATGTTGAGAGTTCCCAGAGAGACTCAGGATGTTGAGAGTTCCCAGAGAGACTCAGGATGTTGAGAGTCCTAGAGAGACTCAGGATGTTGAGAGTTCCCAGAGAGACTCAGGATGTGAGAGTTCCCAGAGAGACTCAGGATGTTGAGAGTTCCCAGAGAGACTCAGGATGTTGAGAGTTCCTAGAGAGACTCAGGATGTTGAGAGTTCCTAGAGAGACTCAGGATGTTGAGAGTTCCTAGAGAGACTCAGGATGTTGAGAGTTCCTAGAGAGACTCAGGATGTTGAGAGTTCCCAGAGAGACTCAGGATGTTGAGAGTTCCTAGAGAGACTCAGGATGTTGAGAGTTCCTAGAGAGACTCAGGATGTTGAGAGTTCCCTGAGAGACTCAGGATGTTGAGAGTTCCTAGAGAGACTCAGGATGTTGAGAGTTCCCAGAGAGACTCAGGATGTTGAGAGTTCCTAGAGAGACTCAGGATGTTGAGAGTTCCCAGAGAGACTCAGGATGTTGAGAGTTCCCAGAGAGACTCAGGATGTTGAGAGTTCCCAGAGAGACTCAGGATGTTGAGAGTTCCCAGAGAGACTCAGGATGTTGAGAGTTCCCAGAGAGACTCAGGATGTTGAGAGTTCCCAGAGAGACTCAGGATGTTGAGAGTTCCCAGAGAGACTCAGGGTGTTGAGAGTTCCTAGAGAGACTCAGGATGTTGAGAGTTCCAGAGACTCAGGATGTTGAGAGTTCCTAGAGAGACTCAGGATGTTGAGAGTTCCCAGAGAGACTCAGGATGTTGAGAGTTCCAGAGACTCAGGATGTTGAGAGTTCCTAGAGAGACTCAGGATGTTGAGAGTTCCCAGAGAGACTCAGTTCCCAGTCTCTGAGCATCTGGCTGTGTTTCAGGAGCTTGTGCTGGAGCACGTGTTCGGCTACAGAGGCTTCGACTGCCGCAACAATCTGCACTACCTGAACGACGGCAACGACATCATCTTCCACACCGCGGCCACCGTCATCATCCAGAACCTGTCTGCCGGTCAGTGCACGCACACACACACACACACACACACACACACACACACACACACACACACACACACACACACACACACACACACACACAGACACACAGACAGACACACACACACACACACAGACACACACACACACACACACACACACACACACACAAGACACACACACACACATCAGTGCCCCCCCCACACAGACAAACACAGACACACACACACACACACACACACACACACACACACACACACACACACACACACAGCGCTGTTCATGATGAACTCTGCTGTTGACTTCCTGTTTCCTAACAGGAACGCAGAGTTTCTACCTGGAGCACACCGACGACATCCTGTGTCTGACCGTCAACCAGCATCCTAAATACCAAAACATCATCGCCACGGGACAGATCGGTGAGGCCAGTCACTTCCTGTTAGCTCATTCAGCTAGCTACAGTGTTAGCTTCTTCAGCTAGCTACAGTGTTAGCTTCTTCAGCTAACTACAGTGTTAGCTTCTTCAGCTAGCTACAGTGTTAGCTTCTTCAGCTAACTACAGTGTTAGCTTCTTCAGCTAACTACAGTGTTAGCTTCTTCATCTAGCTACAGTGTTAGCTTCTTCATCTAGCTACAGTGTTAGCTTCTTCATCTAGCTACAGTGTTAGCTTCTTCAGCTAACTACAGTGTTAGCTTCTTCAGCTAGCTACAGTGTTAGCTTCTTCAGCTAGCTCCAGTGTTACAGACTTTCTGTTTCCACATATTAAAGCCATGTTTTTCTCATGCATGACCAAACTGCTTTTTGCCCATTGCCTTTCTTTTCTTTTCCACGGCTTCCTCATTGTCACGCCTCACCTCATCCCCAGGTGACCTCGCTGACCTGCCAGGTGAGTCCTGCTGCCTCTCATCGATCACCTGTTTACATGCTGAAGAGTTTAATGTGTTAATGTGTTAACGTGTTAACGTGTTCCCGTGTCGTTGGCTGAGTAGAGGCGGAGGTGTTCGGTGAGTATCAGCAGTCTGTTTGTAGCTCGCCCCCCCCCCCACAGGTCTGATGAAAACACTCTGGGACTCCATTCACACTAACCACAGGAAACTGGACTTATAAAAACAATTGATCCTTTAAAGCAGGGGGTCAAACTCAAGGCCTGCGACTTCATGTTATGACTGCAAGAGTTTGCAAAGAATATAATACGTTAATTATACGGTTACATGCTTTACAGAAGCACGTTGCCCATAAACTACATGTCCCACAATGCATCTCATTTTGTGACACTGAAGAGTCTTGCAATTATTTGCCCCAGACTTCTGCTTTCAGACGCAGTTAATTATGAAGTTATTACCCTATCCGATAATAATCCAATGCAGAGGCAGTAATGTGATATAATACATTATTTATATATATTATATATTTATATATGTGTATTTATATAGTCTTAAAGGGCCCTTTGAGTGCAACCTTAATGCTGATGTGGCCCGTGGTGAAAGTGAGTTTGACCCCCCTGATTTAATGCAAGACACGACTTAGAACACTTTAAGAACCCGTTTCTATCACAGAAACATGAACATGTGATAAAGCCAGGTTCCTGCTTCATGTTGCTGACATGATTATGTTCTGATCTAGAGAACATATGTGTAGGCTACTCCTTAGTGTGGATGGAGCTTCTGTAAACACAGTTTTCTAACGTCTCTGTTTTAGTGTGAGCATGGCCGTCGAGAAACTAAAGGAGAAGCCTTGATTAGCGGCAGCATGCTAAGCTAGCCGGGCTAACCTTAGTGTTACTGTAAGTTGGTGTTGTTGGTGGTAAGACTGTGATTCAGAGGGTCTTTATAAAGCAGGGTCTGATGGTGTGTTTAACTCATTACACATTATCCCGCGCACATTAGCCTTTGTTTCGAAGTAAGCACATGCTAAATGCTAAAACACCACTTTTAGCATTTCCTCTGTTACCTAAAACTCTTTCTCTATAATAAACAATTATCCAGGTTCCACAAAGCTAAAGTACCTCTTCCTGTTTAAATTAACCTTATTATTAGATTAAACCAAACGTAAAGAGGCATGTTATTATACAAAAGGGCCTAAATCAGAGCCTTGGGGTACACCACAACAGATAGCAGAAGCTAATTATGCAAAAGGTGACGCTTTCCATTTCACCAGTTTGCCACTCTCCAACTTCACTACCTGTGGGTTGGAGTTATTTTGCATCTTGACTTCAGGAGACAGGATGTGATCGTGGCCTCAGGCCTGAATAAGGTTCTCTGTAGCTGTGTGCAGACAGGATGTGATCGTGGCCTCAGGCCTGAATAAGGTTCTCTGTAGCTGTGTTCAGACAGGATGTTTGATTGATTGATTGATTGAAAAGTTTATTAACAGCTTGTATATTGGGTACAGTACAGCTCAAAACATACAATTGTTAAGGGGATGCAGACCAGAGAAAGACTTTCGTCTTGTTTACATCAGGGTCCCCCATTTCCAATTCATCATATCATTTAAGACATATAAGACATATTTGACATACAGATGGCTTATTTACAATTTACATACAGGTGGTTTTTTACATACAGATGGCTTATTTACAATTTTCATTTTAGATTTCGTTCTAATACATCCTAACCGGACATTTAAGACATACCAAGTCTACAGATATACAGTTAGTAACAGAGTCTAAAATGCGAGTATATACATAGATGGGGGGGGGAAGCTGTCCATTGTACGACAGGTTGAGATTTGTACCATTACCGGGGCCAGTTTTGCAATGCTTTCCCCCGAAGGTGCTCTTTAAGAGAGGTTTTGAAGGTAAGTATAGTTTTACTTTCCTTTACAGTTGTGGGAAGAGCGTTCCACCTTGATGTGGCATAATTGCGAAACGTGTATTCCCCTTTTTTTGTGCCAAATCTGGGTTTTACATGATTTGTGGAGCTCCCTCTGGTGTTATGATCATGGTATTCCTTGACCTTTGGGAAGAATTTTGACATGTACATGGGTACCATAGAGGTGTAGTGGATCTTGTAGACCAGGCCCATTGCAAGTAGCTGTACTCTGTCGTCTACTCTAAGCCATCCTAGGTTGTCAAAGTGGGCAGAGGTGAGGTGGGTTCTAGATGAAAGGTCAAGCAGTAGTCTGACCAGTTTATTTTGCGATGTTTGAAGTTTTATTTTTAGCGCCTTGGAGGTGCTATGGTACCATGACGTGCAAGCATAGTCATAGTACCCTTGAATGAGTGCTCCTGCCAGAGTTTTCAGGGTGTTTTTGTTTACCAGAGAGGAGATCCGGTATAGGAATCTAGTTCTTTGATTGACTTTTTTTATTACATTGGATGCCATTTTGTCACAGGAGAGGTTTGCCTCAAGAATAGATCCTAGGTATGTAATTTCCTTCTTACTTGTGACAATAATGTCACCCACTGCAACTGAGAAGTCGTCGGATTTGCTGAGATTATGTTTCGAACCGAAGAGAATGGACTCTGTTTTACCCAGGTGTAATGATAATTTATTATCGGCGAGCCAGGTGCAGATTCTGCCGAGCTCGGAGCTGAGGGTTTTTTCAACCTGCAATCTGCTCCTGTCAGAGACCAGCAGGGCTGAGTCGTCCGCGAACAGGAACAAGTTGCAGTCACATGCTGATGACATGTCATTTGCATAAATTAGGAACAGTAACGGACCTAATATGTGATCGTGGCCTCAGGCGTGAATAAGGTTCTCTGTAGCTGTGTTCAGACAGGATGTGATCGTGGCCTCAGGCGTGAATAAGGTTCTCTGATACTGTGTTCAGACAGGATGTGATCGTGGCCCCAGGCGTGAATAAGGTTCTCTGTAGCTGATGTGATCGTGGCCTCAGGCGTGAATAAGGTTCTCTGTAACTGTGTTCAGACAGGATGTGATCGTGGCCTCAGGCGTGAATAAGGTTCTGTAGCTGTGTTCAGACAGGATGTGATCGTGGCCTCAGGCGTGAATAAGGTTCTGTAGCTGTGTTCAGACAGGATGTGATCGTGGCCCCAGGCGTGAATAAGGTTCTCTGTAGCTGTGTTCAGACAGGATGTGATCGTGGCCTCAGGCGTGAATAAGGTTCTCTGTAGCTGTGTTCAGACAGGATGTGATCGTGGCCTCAGGCGTGAATAAGGTTCTGTAGCTGTGTTCAGACAGGATGTGATCGTGGCCTCAGGCGTGAATAAGGTTCTGTAGCTGTGTTCAGACAGGATGTGATCGTGGCCCCAGGCGTGAATAAGGTTCTGTAACTGTGTTCAGACAGGATGTGATCGTGGCCCCAGGCGTGAATAAGGTTCTCTGTAGCTGATGTGATCGTGGCCTCAGGCGTGAATAAGGTTCTCTGTAACTGTGTTCAGACAGGATGTGATCGTGGCTTCAGGCGTGAATAAGGTTCTGTAGCTGTGTTCAGACAGGATGTGATCGTGGCCCCAGGCGTGAATAAGGTTCTCTGTAGCTGTGTTCAGACAGGATGTGATCGTGGCCTCAGGCGTGAATAAGGTTCTCTGTAGCTGTGTTCAGACAGGATGTGATCGTGGCCTCAGGCGTGAATAAGGTTCTGTAGCTGTGTTCAGACAGGATGTGATCGTGGCCCCAGGCGTGAATAAGGTTCTGTAACTGTGTTCAGACAGGATGTGATCGTGGCCTCAGGCGTGAATAAGGTTCTGTAACTGTGTTCAGACAGGATGTGATCGTGGCCTCAGGCGTGAATAAGGTTCTCTGTAGCTGTGTTCAGACAGGATGTGATCGTGGCCTCAGGCGTGAATAAGGTTCTCTGTAGCTGTGTTCAGACAGGATGTGATCGTGGCCCCAGGCGTGAATAAGGTTCTCTGTAGCTGTGTTCAGACAGGATGTGATCGTGGCCTCAGGCGTGAATAAGGTTCTCTGTTACTGTGTTCAGACAGGATGTGATCATGGCCTCAGGCGTGAATAAGGTTCTCTGTAACTGTGTTCAGACAGGATGTGATCATGGCCTCAGGCGTGAATAAGGTTCTCTGATACTGTGTTCAGACAGGATGTGTTCGTGGCCCCAGGCGTGAATAAGGTTCTGTAACTGTGTTCAGACAGGATGTGTTCGTGGCCCCAGGCGTGAATAAGGTTCTGTAACTGTGTTCAGACAGGATGTGATCGTGGCCTCAGGCGTGAATAAGGTTCTCTGTAACTGTGTTCAGACAGGATGTGATCGTGGTCCCAGACGTGAATAAGGTTCTGTAACTGTGTTCAGACAGGATGTGATCGTGGCCTCAGGCGTGAATAAGGTTCTCTGTAACTGTGTTCAGACAGGATGTGATCGTGGCCTCAGGCGTGAATAAGGTTCTCTGTAGCTGTGTTCAGACAGGATGTGATCGTGGCCTCAGGCGTGAATAAGGTTCTCTGTAGCTGTGTTCAGACAGGATGTGATCGTGGCCTCAGGCGTGAATAAGGTTCTGTAACTGTGTTCAGACAGGATGTGATTGTGGCCTCAGGCGTGAATAAGGTTCTCTGTAACTGTGTTCAGACAGGATGTGATCGTGGCCTCAGGCGTGAATAAGGTTCTGTAACTGTGTTCAGACAGGATGTGATCGTGGCCCCAGGCGTGAATAAGGTTCTGTAACTGTGTTCAGACAGGATGTGATCGTGGCCTCAGGCGTGAATAAGGTTCTGTAACTGTGTTCAGACAGGATGTGATCATGGCCTCAGGCGTGAATAAGGTTCTCTGATACTGTGTTCAGACAGGATGTGATCGTGGCCTCAGGCGTGAATAAGGTTCTGTAACTGTGTTCAGACAGGATGTGATCGTGGCCTCAGGCGTGAATAAGGTTCTGTAACTGTGTTCAGACAGGATGTGATCGTGGCCTCAGGCGTGAATAAGGTTCTCTGTAACTGTGTTCAGACAGGTTGTGATCGTGGCCTCAGGCGTGAATAAGGTTCTGTAACTGTGTTCAGACAGGATGTGATCGTGGCCTCAGGCGTGAATAAGGTTCTCTGTAACTGTGTTCAGACAGGATGTGATCGTGGCCTCAGGCCTGAATAAGGTTCTGTAGCTGTGTTCAGACAGGATGTGATCGTGGCCTCAGGCGTGAATAAGGTTCTGTAACTGTGTTCAGACAGGATGTGATCATGGCCTCAGGCCTGAATAAGGTTCTGTAGCTGTGTTCAGACAGGATGTGATCGTGGCCTCAGGCGTGAATAAGGTTCTGTAACTGTGTTCAGACAGGATGTGATCGTGGCCCCAGGCCTGAATAAGGTTCTCTGTAACTGTGTTCAGACAGGATGTGATCGTGGCCCCAGGCGTGAATAAGGTTCTGTAACTGTGTTCAGATGCAGTTTAGAGGTTCCTCTCTGAATCCCAAACACTCACCAGTTTCTCTGTTGAATAAGCATGTCGGTCCCTAAGAGTAGAACCTGGTCCTTAAATATAAGATGGTTCCCCCCCATCTCCCCCCTCTTGAATATTAGCCTGTTAGTCTCCCTGATACTCAGCACCTCCTCTCCTCGGTTCCTTTGGTTCTCCTTCCTTACCTCCTCTGTCCTTGAATCCTTGGCTCTCTGGTTCCTTGGCCCATAAACTCTTTCATTTTGTGTTTACGTTGTTCTGCTGTTTCTCTGTTCTTGGTTCCTTACTAAGTGCTTCATTTCTTAAGTTTCCCCCAGTCCTTTTCTGCTCATTACCTTGGGTTCCTCGCCCTTTTGGTTCCTTAAAACCTTCCCTTGTGTTGTTTGACAGTGCCTGAGCACCTGACTCTTGTGTTTTTAAGTCCAATAGTTGCTATGTTCCCAAATCCTATGTTTATTTGGTATCTACGTCCTATGTGTATCTAGTCATTAGGTTCCTTTGTCTTTTTGGAACTTAGTTTCCTTAGTCCAATGGTTGTTAGGTTCCTCAGTCCTATGTTTTTTTGTTTCCTAAGTTATATGGGACCAGGTTCCTAAGTCCCACCGTGCCGCCGTAGGTCCTCTGGTCCAAGGTTCCTTGAATCCTTAGGTCCTGTGTTAAGAGATGCTTCGGTTCCTAGTTCTTCAGTGCTCTGGTTCTATGTTCCTAGTTCTTCAGTGCCCTGGTTCTATGTCTCTGGTTCTCCCCCACAGGCCTCTCTCCCTCCATCCATGTGTGGGACGCCCTCACTAAGCAGACGCTCTCCATCCTGCGCTGCTCTCATGCTAAAGGCGTGGGCTACGTTAACTTCAGCGCCACAGGAAAGCTGCTGCTGTCCGTGGGGGTGGAGCCTGAACACACCATCACCGTGTGGAGGTGGCAGGAAGGTACGTGGAGCCTGAACACACCATCACTGTGTGGAGGTGGCAGGAAGGTACGTGGAGCCTGAACACACCATCACTGTGTGGAGGTGGCAGGAAGGTACGTGGAGCCTGAACACACCATCACTGTGTGGAGGTGGCAGGAAGGTAGGTGGAGCCTGAACACACCATCACCGTGTGGAGGTGGCAGGAAGGTAGGTGGAGCCTGAACACACCATCACCGTGTGGAGGTGGCAGGAAGGTAGGTGGAGCCTGAACACACCATCACTGTGTGGAGGTGGCAGGAAGGTAGGTGGAGCCTGAACACACCATCACTGTGTGGAGGTGGCGTATCATGTACTCTAAATGCACCACAGAGTACCACCTCTCTGAAGCTGCCCTCTGCCCCCCCCCCCCCCCCAGGCACCAAGGTGACCTGTAAAGGCGGCCATGCTGAGCGGATCTTCGTGGTGGAGTTCAGACCGGACTCAGACACCCAGTTTGTGTCGGTGGGAATCAAACACATCAAGTTCTGGACCCTGGTGGGCGGCTCGCTGGTTTACAAGAAGGGAGTGATCGGAGTGGTGGAGGACGGCCGCATGCAGACCATGCTGTCCGTGGCCTTCGGTGCTGTAAGTTCAACATCTCCTACCATTTATAGGCATATATTATGGGTCTCAGATATATACAAATATTTAAAAAACATGTCTATGACGTGTTTTGCTCAAAATACCAAAACACGTCTCATTGTTTCTGACAGCAACGTTTCTGATTGGCCCGTGGGTGTAAAGCCCGCCCACATTTGAGTAATGTCGTCATGACGCAGCAAATCTGGATCAGCTCCGTTGTTCCCCCGTTTTTAGAGATGTGGGTACGGAGGAAAAGAGAGAGGGGTTTATTTCCTGACACTTTGAGAGTCTCCTGACACACCGGGGACACACCGGGGACACATGGTGATGTAAAGAAGACATCACTTTGAGAGTCTCCTGACACACCGGGGACACACCGGGGACACACCGGGGACACATGGTGATGTAGAGAAGACATCACTTTGTGAGTCTCCTGACACACCGGGGACACACCGGGGACACACCGGGGACACACCGGGGACACATGGTGATGTAGAGAAGACATCACTTTGTGAGTCTCCTGACACACCGGGGACACATGGTGATGTAGAGAAGACATCACTTTGAGAGTCTCCTGACACACCGGGGACACATGGTGATGTAGAGAAGACATCACTTAGTGAGTCTCCTGACACACCGGGGACACATGGTGATGTAGAGAAGACATCACTTAGTGAGTCTCCTGACACACCGGGGACACATGGTGATGTAGAGAAGACATCACTTTGAGAGTCTCCTGACACACCGGGGACACATGGTGATGTAGAGAAGACATTACTTTGTGAGTCTCCTGACACACCGGGGACACATGGTGATGTAGAGAAGACATCACTTTGTGAGTCTCCTGACACACCGGGGACACATGGTGATGTAGAGAAGACATTACTTTGTGAGTCTCCTGACACACCGGGGACACATGGTGATGTAGAGAAGACATCACTTTGAGAGTCTCCTGACACACCGGGGACACATGGTGATGTAGAGAAGACATTACTTTGTGAGTCTCCTGACACACCGGGGACACATGGTGATATAGAGAAGACATCACTTTGAGAGTCTCCTGACACACCGGGGACACATGGTGATGTAGAGAAGACATCACTTTGAGAGTCTCCTGACACACCGGGGACACATGGTGATGTAGAGAAGACATTACTTTGTGAGTCTCCTGACACACCGGGGACACATGGTGATATAGAGAAGACATCACTTTGAGAGTCTCCTGACACACCGGGGACACATGGTGATGTAGAAAAGACATCACTTTGAGAGTCTCCTGACACACCGGGGACACATGGTGATGTAGAGAAGACATCACTATGTGAGTCTCCTGACACACCGGGGACACATGGTGATGTAGAGAAGACATCACTATGTGAGTCTCCTGACACACCGGGGACACATGGTGATGTAGAGAAGACATCAGAAAGTGACTTTTGCATGATAGGAAACCTTTAAATCTCTTCTCACATGAACTCTGTCAGGTTTCTATTCTCCTGATGGCTCAGTGTCTGTCTCCTCCAGAACAACCTGACATTCACCGGCGCCATCAACGGAGACGTGTTCGTGTGGCGGGAGCACTTCCTGGTGCGCGTGGTGGCGAAGGCGCACAGCGGCCCGGTGTTCACGATGTACACCACGCTGAGGGACGGCCTGATCGTCACCGGGGGGAAGGAGAGGCCGTGAGTAAAGACATTCAGAAGTGTCATCCTGCTAAAATAATGGTTAGCGTAGCATACAAATCAGTGTCAAAATCTGCAGGAGAGATACAAACGTTAGCTGTCAACTGTTAGCTGTCAACTGTTAGCTGTCAACTGTTAGCTGTTAACTGTTAGCTGTTAACCGTTAGCTGTTAGCCGTTAGCTGTTTGCCGTTAGCTGTTAGCCGTTAGCTGTTAACCGTTAGCTGTCCGCTGTTAGCCGTTACCTGTTAGCCGTTAGCTGTCCGCTGTTAACCGTTAGCTGTCCGCTGTTAACCGTTAGCCGTCCGCTGTTAGCCGTTAGCTGTCCGCTGTTAACCGTTAGCTGTCCGCTGTTAACCGTTAGCTGTCCGCTGTTAGCTGTTAACCGTTAGCCGTCCGCTGTTAGCCGTTAGCTGTTAGCTGTTAGCTGTTAGCCGTTAGCTGTTACCCGTTAGCTGTTAGCTACTAGTAGCACTCAGGAGTTCCATAGATTCGCATTATGTTGCGTTCAAGGTTTTTCAGTTAAAATGAATACCTGTCCAAGTGTTCAATGCTATCTTGTGAAATGTAGTTTTAATGAGAGGCTGGAGATGCTTTCACAGCAATATAAAACAGATGATAGAAGATTTAATGACCGGTTTAACTTCCTGTCAGAAACCAGTATGCTAACGCTAATAATGGAGAGTATGCTAATTACATGGGATCATTGGTATTTCAGATTCAGATTCAGATTCAACTTTATTGTCATTACGTAGTACATGTACTAGTGACGAAATGTGAGTTTAGGCATCTGACCAGAAGTGCAAAATAGCAGTGCAGGAGTCTACATAGTAAGAATAATTATACATGGAATTATTATAAATAGAATAATTAAAAATAGGCTATAAACAGATTAATCTATACAGTGTAAACGGCATTGACAGTCAAATATAAACGGCATTGACAGTAAAATATATAAACAGGTGGGTGGTGGGTATGGGCTAGAGTCTGTCAGCGGGCAGAGTTCAACAGGGTAACAGCCCTGGGGAAGAAGCTGTCCCTGAACCTGCTGGTCTTGGACTGGAGGCTCCTGAGGCGCCTCCCCGAGGGTAGGAGGACGAACAGATAGTTTGCAGGATGAGAGGTGTCTTTGAAGATGTTGTGCGCCCTCTGCAAACACCGTATCCCCTGGATGTCCTCGATGGCAGGGAGTGGGACACCGATGATGCGTTGGGCGATTTTCGTCACCCTCTGCAGTGCCTTCCTGTTGAGCATTGTGCAGTTCCCATACCAGGCTGTGATACAGCTGGTCAGGATGCTCTCAATGGTGCAGCGGTAAAAGTTCACCAGAATCTGAGGAGAGAGGTGATCTTTCTTTAGTCTCCTCAGGAAGAAGAGACGCTGGTGAGCCTTCTTTACTAGGCTGGTGGTATTGTTGGACCATGAGAGGTTATCGGATATGTGGACCCCCAGGAACTTGAAGCTAGACACACGCTCCACCGCCGTTCCATTTATGTGGATGGGAGTGTGTGTGTTGCCTTTCGATTTCCTGAAGTCCACAATGAGTTATTTTGTTGTGTTGAGGGCCAGGTTATTGTCGGCACACCACTCAGTCAGATGCTGAACCTCCTCCCTGTAGGCAGTCTCATCGTTGTTGTGGATGAGGCCAATCACCGTTGTGTCGTCTGCATACTTGATGATGGTGTTTGAACCATGTACAGGGGTACAGTCGTGGGTGAAGATGGAGTAGAGGAGGGGGCTCAGCACGCAGCCTTGTGGGACACCGGTATTTAGGCTGAGGGTCATGGAAGAGAGACGATCTAACCTGACATGCTGGGGTCTGTTGGTTAGAAAGTCTAAAATCCAATTACAAAGGGGAGCGTCGATGCCCAGGTCGTTGAGTTTTGTGATTAGTTTGGAGGGGATGACGGTGTTGAAGGCTGAACTGAAGTCGATGAACAGCAATCTTGCATAGGAGTTGGTTTTTTCCAGATGTGAGAGGACGGTGTGAAGTGTTATGGAAACAGCATCTTCCGTGCTCCTATTAGTCCGGTATGCAAATTGATGGGGGTCCAGTGTCGGTGATAGGCGGGATTTAAGCTGTGCTAGGACCAACTTCTCGAAGCACTTCATGAGAATGGGTGTAAGTGCAACGGGACGGAAGTCATTCAGGCCTGCTGCAGCAGAGTGTTTGGGCACTGGCACTATGGCGGTGGTTTTAAAGCACGTGGGGACAACAGTTTGGGCCAGGGACAGGTTAAAAATGTCCGTCATGACCTCAGTCAGTTGCCCAGCACAGGCCCTGAGAATGCGGCCTGGGATGCCATCGGGTCCAGCAGCCTTGCGTGCATTAATCCTGCTCAGTGTGGTGAAGACGTCAGAAGGTGAGAGTGTGAGGGGCTGGTGGTCTGCAGGGGGGACAGCCTTAGTGGCTGTCTCCTGGTTGTCCCTGTCGAAGCGAGCATAGAAATGATTCAGCTCGTTGAGGAAGGAGACGTCGTTTGACGGGAGAGAGGGGGTGGTGGGTTTGTAGTCAGTGATGGCCTGAATGCCCTGCCACATTCTTCGGGGGTCGGAGTTGTTGAAGTGCTCCTCAATCCTCAGTTTGTAGCAGTGCTTGGCCTTCCTAATGCCCTTCTTTAGGTGAGCCCTGGATAAACTGTAAGCCCGTTCGTCACCTGATCTGAAGGCGATGTTTCGTGCCTTCAGTAGTTGGCAAACTTCTTTATTCATCCACGGCTTCTGGTTTGGGTAGGTTGTTATCTGCTTCAGAGTGGTGACACTGTTGATGGTGGTGCTGATGTATTCCAGTACGGAGGAGGCGTAGTGGTCACTGTCTGTATGGGAATCCAAGGTGGCCTGGGTGGCAAACACACTCCAGGTTGTGTGTTGAAACTTGTCCTGTAGCATAGAGTCTGCCTCCTCAGGCCATACCTTGACAGTCCTCACTGTGGGTTTCACCCGTTTGATGAGTGGTGTGTATGTGGGGTAAAGGAACAGTGAGAGGTGGTCAGACTGACCCAGGTGGGGGAGGGGAATGGCATTGTATGCATTGGCCATGTTGGTGTAAACATGATCCAATGTTTTGTTGCCTCTCGTGGGGCAGGAGACATGTTGTCGAAATTTGGGGAGTACAGTCTTCAAACTGGAGTGATTGAAATCACCCGCAACAATGAAAGCTGCCTCAGGGTGTGCAGTTTGTTGTTGGCTAATGGCTGTGTGCAGTTCTCTCATTGCAATTTTTGCATTAGCATCTGGGGCTACATATACGGCTATTACTAGGATTGCTGTGAACTCTCTGGGTAGATAGAAGGGTCTGCATTTAATAAAAAGATATTCCAGATGAGCTGAGCAGTGACTGCTGACAATGGCAGAGTCTGTACACCATGCTTTGTTTACATACATGCACAGCCCCCCTCCCCTGGTCTTACCGGAGTCGTCAGCTGATCTGTCTGCTCTGAAGAAGATACGCCCAGTTAGCTCAACGGCGCTATTGGGAACGCCGCTGTTTAGCCATGTTTCCGTGAAGATCATGATGTTGCAGTCCATCATCCGTTTGTGGTTGACGATGCGTAGTCGTATCTCATCCATTTTGTTAATTATAGACCGCAGATTGGCGAGGAAAATGCTGGGTAGGGCGAGCCGATGTGGCGTTAGCTTCAGCCTAGCTCTTAGCCCTCCTCGCTTCCCCCGCCTATGTTTACGGTCTCTACGCCGCCTGTGGGCACTTCCGCTCGGCAGAGTAGACTGAGCAGGCTCCGGTGATCTGGCGATCTCCGGAATGATACGGAGATCATCTGTTAAAGAGTTGGAATGGCATAGTCCAATGTCCAGGAGTTGTTGTCGGCTGTATGAAGTTAGTGAAAGGCTGTTCCGAGTGAACAAACTTAATAAAAGTAGACAAATAAATACTATTTTGCTAACTCTAGAGAGACGCTGAGCCTCGCGTTGTGCATGCGCCGCCATAGCCATTTATAGGGTTAGTCTTCACTGGGATTGCCTTTGACCACTAGATCTCTGCTTCATGCACCTGTGTGTGATGGACAGCTGTAGAGTGGTGTGTTCAGGTGTAGTGAGTAACGTGGTGTGTTCAGGTGTAGTGAGTAACGTGGTGTGTTCAGGTGTAGTGAGTAACGTGGTGTGTTCAGGTGTAGTGAGTAACGTGGTGTGTTCAGGTGTAGTGAGTAACGTGGTGTGATCAGGTGTAGTGAGTAGCGTGGTGTGTTCAGGTGTAGTGAGTAACGTGGTGTGTTCAGGTGTAGTGAGTAGCGTGGTGTGTTCAGGTGTAGTGAGTAGCGTGGTGTGAGTAGCGTGGTGTGATCAGGTGTAGTGAGTAACGTGGTGTGTTCAGGTGTAGAGAGTAACGTGGTGTGTTCAGGTGTAGTGAGTAGCGTGGTGTGATCAGGTGTAGTGAGTAGCGTGGTGTGTTCAGGTGTAGTGAGTAACGTGGTGTGTTCAGGTGTAGTGAGTAACGTGGTGTGTTCAGGTGTAGTGAGTAACGTGGTGTGATCAGGTGTAGTGAGTAACGTGGTGTGTTCAGGTGTAGTGAGTAACGTGGTGTGATCAGGTGTAGTGAGTAGCGTGGTGTGATCAGGTGTAGTGAGTAACATGGTGTGTTCAGGTGTAGAGAGTAACGTGGTGTGATCAGCTGTAGTGAGTAACGTGGTGTGTTCAGGTGTAGAGAGTAACGTGGTGTGATCAGGTGTAGAGAGTAACGTGGTGTGTTCAGGTGTAGAGAGTAACGCGGTGTGTTCAGGTGTAGTGAGTAACGTGGTGTGTTCAGGTGTAGTGTGATCAGGTGTAGTGAGTAACGTGGTGTGTTCAGGTGTAGTGAGTAACGTGGTGTGATCAGGTGTAGTGAGTAACGCGGTGTGTTCAGGTGTAGAGAGTAACGTGGTGTGTTCAGGTGTAGTGAGTAACGTGGTGTGTTCAGGTGTAGAGAGTAACGTGGTGTGTTCAGGTGTAGTGAGTAACGTGGTGTGTTCAGGTGTAGTGTGTTCAGGTGTAGAGAGTAACGTGGTGTGTTCAGGTGTAGTGAGTAACGTGGTGTGTTCAGGTGTAGTGTGTTCAGGTGTAGTGAGTAACGTGGTGTGATCAGGTGTAGTGAGTAACGTGGTGTGTTCAGGTGTAGTGTGTTCAGGTGTAGTGAGTAACGTGGTGTGTTCAGGTGTAGTGTGTTCAGGTGTAGTGAGTAACGTGGTGTGTTCAGGTGTAGTGTGATCAGGTGTAGTGAGTAACGTGGTGTGTTCAGGTGTAGTGAGTAACGTGGTGTGTTCAGGTGTAGTGAGTAACGTGGTGTGTTCAGGTGTAGAGAGTAACGTGGTGTGTTCAGGTGTAGTGAGTAACGTGGTGTGTTCAGGTGTAGAGAGTAACGTGGTGTGTTCAGGTGTAGTGAGTAACGTGGTGTGTTCAGGTGTAGTGAGTAACGTGGTGTGTTCAGGTGTAGTGAGTAATGCTGCTGTGTTCAGGACGAAGGAGGGTGGAGCGGTGAAGCTGTGGGATCAGGAGATGAAACGCTGCAGAGCCTTCCAGCTGGAGACGGGTCAGCCGGTGGAGAACGTGAGGTCCGTCTGCAGGGGGAAGGTACGGCTCTAAATTCTTCATGATCATGTAGCAGCTACAGTGGAGATATGGAGATGAACAACTGGAGTCCTCCTCCAACAGAGCAACATGAATATAGATAGAACTAATAACACAGATCAAATAGTGCCAGAAGAGTAGATGGAATGCTATATAGATAAATAATTAGCAAGATGCAAACAGATGAATGTTCTGGATGGGTCAAAGGTTCAGGTGTTTGATAGTCTTATGTGGGATGAAACTGTCTCTGAGTCTGGTGGTTTTAGTCCTGATGCTCCTTCCTCTGAGGACCCCCTGTTGAGACCCTGTGAGTCCAGAGGTGTTCCTGACCTCCTCTCTGTCCTCAGGGGAAGATCCTGGTGGGCACGAAGGACGGGGAGATCATCGAGGTGGGGGAGAAGAACGCCGCCTCAAACACCATGATCAACGGCCACACTCAGGGGGGCATCTGGGGGCTCGCCGCCCACCCCTTCAAAGACGTCTTCATCTCCGCCAGCGACGACGGCACCATCCGCATCTGGGACCTGGCCGACAAGGTCTGTGTCCTTTATTCTTTATTCTTTCCTCTTCATCAGGATCCCCGTCAGCAGAGAGGGCAAACGTACACACATCCCTTACTCAAGTAGAAGTACACACATCCCTTACTCAAGTAGAAGTACACACATCCCTTACTCAAGTAGAAGTACACACATCCCTTACTCAAGTAGAAGTACACACATCCCTTACTCAGGTAGACGTACACACATCCCTTACTCAAGTAGACGTACACACATCCCTTACTCGAGTAGACGTACACACATCCCTTACTCGGGTAGACGTACACACATCCCTTACTCGAGTAGACGTACACACATCCCTTACTCGAGTAGAAGTACACACATCCCTTACTCGAGTAGACGTACACACATCCCTTACTCAGGTAGACGTACACACATCCCTTACTCGAGTAGAAGTACACACATCCCTTACTCGAGTAGACGTACACACATCCCTTACTCGAGTAGACGTACACACATCCCTTACTCGAGTAGAAGTACACACATCCCTTACTCGAGTAGACGTACACACATCCCTTACTCGAGTAGACGTACACACATCCCTTACTCGAGTAGAAGTACACACATCCCTTACTCGAGTAGAAGTACACACATCCCTTACTCGAGTAGAAGTACACACATCCCTTACTCAAGTAGAAGTACACACATCCCTTACTCAAGTAGACGTACACACATCCCTTACTCAAGTAGAAGTAC
This sequence comes from Trematomus bernacchii, assembly GCF_902827165.1. Lineage (NCBI taxonomy): Eukaryota > Metazoa > Chordata > Actinopteri > Perciformes > Nototheniidae > Trematomus > Trematomus bernacchii. Next base: position 8,836 of record NW_022988003.1, on the reverse strand, counting down.
ACACATCCCTTACTCAAGTAGAAGTACACACATCCCTTACTCAAGTAGAAGTACACACATCCCTTACTCAAGTAGACGTACACACATCCCTTACTCAGGTAGACGTACACACATCCCTTACTCAAGTAGAAGTACACACATCCCTTACTCAAGTAGAAGTACACACATCCCTTACTCAAGTAGAAGTACACACATCCCTTACTCAAGTAGAAGTACACACATCCCTTACTCAAGTAGACGTACACACATCCCTTACTCGGGTAGACGTACACACATCCCTTACTCGAGTAGACGTACACACATCCCTTACTCGAGTAGACGTACACACATCCCTTACTCGAGTAGAAGTACACACATCCCTTACTCGAGTAGAAGTACACACATCCCTTACTCGAGTAGAAGTACACACATCCCTTACTCGAGTAGACGTACACACATCCCTTACTCAATTAGAAGTACACACATCCCTTACTCAAGTAGAAGTACACACATCCCTTACTCGGGTAGACGTACACACATCCCTTACTCGAGTAGACGTACACACATCCCTTACTCGGGTAGACGTACACACATCCCTTACTCGAGTAGACGTACACACATCCCTTACTCGAGTAGACGTACACACATCCCTTACTCGAGTAGAAGTACACACATCCCTTACTCGAGTAGACGTACACACATCCCTTACTCAGGTAGACGTACACACATCCCTTACTCGAGTAGAAGTACACACATCCCTTACTCGAGTAGACGTACACACATCCCTTACTCGAGTAGACGTACACACATCCCTTACTCGGGTAGACGTACACACATCCCTTACTCGAGTAGACGTACACACATCCCTTACTCGAGTAGACGTACACACATCCCTTACTCGAGTAGAAGTACACACATCCCTTACTCGAGTAGACGTACACACATCCCTTACTCGAGTAGACGTACACACATCCCTTACTCGAGTAGAAGTACACACATCCCTTACTCGAGTAGACGTACACACATCCCTTACTCGAGTAGACGTACACACATCCCTTACTCGAGTAGAAGTACACACATCCCTTACTCGAGTAGAAGTACACACATCCCTTACTCGAGTAGAAGTACACACATCCCTTACTCGAGTAGACGTACACACATCCCTTACTCAGGTAGACGTACACACATCCCTTACTCGAGTAGAAGTACACACATCCCTTACTCGAGTAGAAGTACACACATCCCTTACTCGAGTAGAAGTACACACATCCTTACTCGAGTAGACGTACACACATCCCTTACTCGAGTAGACGTACACACATCCCTTACTCGAGTAGAAGTACACACATCCCTTACTCGAGTAGACGTACACACATCCCTTACTCGAGTAGACGTACACACATCCCTTACTCGAGTAGAAGTACACACATCCCTTACTCGAGTAGAAGTACACACATCCCTTACTCGAGTAGAAGTACACACATCCCTTACTCGAGTAGAAGTACACACATCCCTTACTCAAGTAGACGTACACACATCCCTTACTCAAGTAGAAGTACACACATCCCTTACTCAAGTAGAAGTACACACATCCCTTACTCGAGTAGAAGTACACACATCCCTTACACACATCCCTTACTCGAGTAGAAGTACACACATCCCTTACTCAGGTAGACGTACACACATCCCTTACTCGAGTAGAAGTACACACATCCCTTACTCGAGTAGAAGTACACACATCCCTTACTCAAGTAGACGTACACACATCCCTTACTCAAGTAGAAGTACACACATCCCTTACTCAAGTAGAAGTACACACATCCCTTACTCAAGTAGAAGTACACACATCCCTTACTCAAGTAGACGTACACACATCCCTTACTCGAGTAGAAGTACACACATCCCTTACTCGAGTAGAAGTACACACATCCCTTACTCGAGTAGACGTACACACATCCCTTACTCGAGTAGACGTACACACATCCCTTACTCGAGTAGAAGTACACACATCCCTTACTCGAGTAGACGTACACACATCCCTTACTCGAGTAGACGTACACACATCCCTTACTCGAGTAGACGTACACACATCCCTTACTCGAGTAGACGTACACACATCCCTTACTCGAGTAGAAGTACACACATCCCTTACTCGAGTAGACGTACACACATCCCTTACTCGAGTAGACGTACACACATCCCTTACTCGAGTAGACGTACACACATCCCTTACTCGAGTAGACGTACACACATCCCTTACTCGAGTAAGGCAAGGCAAGGCAAGGCAAGTTTATTTATATAGCACCTTTCAACACAAGGTAATTCAAAGTGCTTTACAAAAATGGAAGACATTTTAAAAATGGCATTTAAAATCAGTCATTAAAAAGGAAAGATAATAAAATAAACATTAAAAGAAAAAATACATGGATAAAAGTTAAAAGTTACAGTGCAGTTTAAGATGTGAATAGTTCAATTAAAAGCAGCGGCAAAAAGAAAAGTCTTCTTGCTGGATTTAAAAGTAGTAAGAGTCGCAGCGGACCTGCAGGTTTCTGGGAGTTTGTTCCAGATATTCGGAGCATAATAACTGAATGCTGCTTTACCATGTTTAGTTCTGACTCTGGGGACAGAAAGCTGACCAGTCCCTGAAGACCTGAGAGTTCTGGATGGTTCATAATTTAGCAGTAGGTCAGACATGTATTTTGGGCCTAAACCATTCAAAGCTTTATAAACCAGCAACAATATTTTGAAATCTATTCTTTGACACACAGGAAGCCAGTGTAAGGACTTCAGAACAGGAGTGATGTGATCCACTTTCTTAGTGTTAGTGAGGACTCGAGCAGCGGCGTTCTGAATCAGCTGCAGCTTTCTAATAGATTTGTTAGTGAGACCTGTAAAGACACCATTGCAGTAGTCGAGTCTACTGAAGATAAAAGCATGGACAAGTTTTTCCAAATCCTGCTGTGACATTAGTCTTTTAATCCTGGATATGTTCTTTAGGTGATAGTAGGCTGATTTAGTAACTGTTTTAATGTGACTGTTGAGACTCAGGTCAGAGTCCATGACTACACCTAGATTTCTGGCTGTATCTGTTGTTTTGAACATTGCAGACTGAAACTCAGCGCTAACTTTTATACGTTCTGCCTTGGCTCCAAAAACCATTACCTCAGTTTTATCTTTGTTTAATTGGAGAAAGTTCTGACACATCCAGTCATTGATTTGTTCAATGCACTTACTCAGTGTTTGAATTGGAGCATAGTCTCCTGGTGAAATTGTTACGTAAATTTGTGTGTCATCCGCATAGCTATGGTAACTTATTTTGTTGTTTTTCATTATCTGAGCCAGTGGTAGCATGTAGATGTTAAAGAGAAGAGGCCCCAAGATGGAGCCTTGAGGTACCCCACATGTCATATTTGTCAACTCAGATGTGTATTTACCTATAGAAATAAAGTTTTTTCTGTCCTTTAAGTAGGACTCAAACCAATTTAGAACTGTTGCCGAAAGTCCCACCCAGTTTTCTAGTCGGTCTAGTAATATGTTGTGGTCAACAGTGTCAAACGCAGCACTGAGATCTAATAATACTAACACTGAAGTTCTGCCACTGTCTGTGTTTAAGTGGATGTCATTGAAGACCTTTACAAGAGCAGTCTCAGTGCTGTGGTTTGGACGAAATCCTGACTGGAACACATCCAAACAGTTATTTAAATGCAAGAAGTTACTCAACTGTTGAAATACTACTTTTTCAATGATTTGAGTAGACGTACACACATCCCTTACTCGAGTAGAAGTACACACATCCCTTACTCAAGTAGACGTACACACATCCCTTACTCAAGTAGAAGTACACACATCCCTTACTCAAGTAGAAGTACACACATCCCTTACTCAGGTAGACGTACACACATCCCTTACTCGAGTAGACGTACACACATCCCTTACTCAAGTAGACGTACACACATCCCTTACTCAAGTAGAAGTACACACATCCCTTACTCAGGTAGACGTACACACATCCCTTACTCGAGTAGACGTACACACATCCCTTACTCGAGTAGACGTACACACATCCCTTACTCGAGTAGAAGTACACACATCCCTTACTCAAGTAGACGTACACACATCCCTTACTCAAGTAGACGTACACACATCCCTTACTCGAGTAGACGTACACACATCCCTTACTCGAGTAGAAGTACACACATCCCTTACTCGAGTAGACGTACACACATCCCTTACTCGAGTAGAAGTACACACATCCCTTACTCGAGTAGAAGTACACACATCCCTTACTCAAGTAGACTTACACACATCCCTTACTCAAGTAGAAGTACACACATCCCTTACTCAGGTAGACGTACACACATCCCTTACTCGAGTAGACGTACACACATCCCTTACTCGAGTAGACGTACACACATCCCTTACTCGAGTAGAAGTACACACATCCCTTACTCGAGTAGACGTACACACATCCCTTACTCGAGTAGAAGTACACACATCCCTTACTCGAGTAGAAGTACACACATCCCTTACTCAGGTAGACGTACACACATCCCTTACTCGAGTAGACGTACACACATCCCTTACTCGAGTAGACGTACACACATCCCTTACTCGAGTAGAAGTACACACATCCCTTACTCGAGTAGACGTACACACATCCCTTACTCGAGTAGAAGTACACACATCCCTTACTCGAGTAGACGTACACACATCCCTTACTCGAGTAGAAGTACACACATCCCTTACTCGAGTAGAAGTACACACATCCCTTACTCGAGTAGAAGTACACACATCCCTTACTCGAGTAGAAGTACACACATCCCTTACTCGAGTAGACGTACACACATCCCTTACTCGAGTAGACGTACACACATCCCTTACTCGAGTAGACGTACACACATCCCTTACTCAAGTAGAAGTACACACATCCCTTACTCGAGTAGAAGTACACACATCCCTTACTCGAGTAGACGTACACACATCCCTTACTCAAGTAGAAGTACACACATCCCTTACATGGGTTCAACATGTAAGAAGTAGAAAGTACAGGTATTTGTGTTCAACATGAAGTGCATGTGCCATTCCCAGGACAACAGTTACATTTCATTAGGGTTACACTTATTTAAGCTTTAAAGGTCACTTTATGCAAAATCCTCTTCTTCATGTCTCTTCTTCATCAACATGTGTCCCCTCTTCTTCATGTCTCTTCTTCATCAACATGTGTCCCCTCTTCTTCATGTCTCTTCTACATCAACATGTGTCCCCTCTTCTTCATGTCTCTTCTTCATCAACATGTGTCCCCTCTTCTTCATGTCTCTTCTTCATCAACATGTGTCCCCTCTTCCTCATGTCTCTTCTACATCAACATGTGTCCCCTCTTCCTCATGTCTCTTCTTCATCAACATGTGTCCCCTCTTCTTCATGTCTCTTCTACATCAACATGTGTCCCCTCTTCTTCATGTCTCTTCTACATCAACATGTGTCCCCTCTTCTTCATGTCTCTTCTTCATCAACATGTGTCCCCTCTTCTTCATGTCTCTTCTTCATCAACATGTGTCCCCTCTTCCTCATGTCTCTTCTACATCAACATGTGTCCCCTCTTCCTCATGTCTCTTCTTCATCAACATGTGTCCCCTCTTCTTCATGTCTCTTCTACATCAACATGTGTCCCCTCTTCTTCATGTCTCTTCTACATCAACATGTGTCCCCTCTTCTTCATGTCTCTTCTTCATCAACATGTGTCCCCTCTTCTTCATGTCTCTTCTTCATCAACATGTGTCCCCTCTTCTTCATGTCTCTTCTTCATCAACATGTGTCCCCTCTTCTTCATGTCTTCTTCATCAACATGTGTCCCCTCTTCTTCATGTCTCTTCTACATCAACATGTGTCCCCTCTTCTTCATGTCTCTTCTTCATCAACATGTGTCCCCTCTTCTTCATGTCTCTTCTACATCAACATGTGTCCCCTCTTCTTCATGTCTCTTCTTCATCAACATGTGTCCCCTCTTCTTCATGTCTCTTCTTCATCAACATGTGTCCCCTCTTCTTCATGTCTCTTCTACATCAACATGTGTCCCCTCTTCCTCATGTCTCTTCTTCATCAACATGTGTCCCCTCTTCCTCATGTTTCTTCTACATCAACATGTGTCCCCTCTTCCTCATGTCTCTTCTTCATCAACATGTGTCCCCTCTTCTTCATGTCTCTTCTTCATCAACATGTGTCCCCTCTTCTTCATGTCTCTTCTTCATCAACATGTGTCCCCTCTTCTTCATGTCTCTTCTACATCAACATGTGTCCCCTCTTCTTCATGTCTCTTCTTCATCAACATGTGTCCCCTCTTCCTCATGTCTCTTCTACATCAACATGTGTCCCCTCTTCTTCATGTCTCTTCTTCATCAACATGTGTCCCCTCTTCTTCATGTCTCTTCTACATCAACATGTGTCCCCTCTTCTTCATGTCTCTTCTTCATCAACATGTGTCCCCTCTTCTTCATGTCTCTTCTACATCAACATGTGTCCCCTCTTCTTCATGTCTCTTCTTCATCAACATGTGTCCCCTCTTCTTCATGTCTCTTCTACATCAACATGTGTCCCCTCTTCTTCATGTCTCTTCTTCATCAACATGTGTCCCCTCTTCTTCATGTCTCTTCTTCATCAACATGTGTCCCCTCTTCTTCATGTCTCTTCTATATCAACATGTGTCCCCTCTTCCTCATGTCTCTTCTACATCAACATGTGTCCCCTCTTCTTCATGTCTCTTCTTCATCAACATGTGTCCCCTCTTCTTCATGTCTCTTCTTCATCAACATGTGTCCCCTCTTCTTCATGTCTCTTCTACATTAACATGTGTCCCCTCTTCTTCATGTCTCTTCTACATCAACATGTGTCCCCTCTTCTTCATGTCTCTTCTTCATCAACATGTGTCCCCTCTTCTTCATGTCTCTTCTACATCAACATGTGTCCCCTCTTCTTCATGTCTCTTCTTCATCACCATGTGTCCCCTCTTCTTCATGTCTCTTCTACATCAACATGTGTCCCCTCTTCTTCATGTCTCTTCTACATCAACATGTGTCCCCTCTTCTTCATGTCTCTTCTTCATCAACATGTGTCCCCTCTTCTTCATGTCTCTTCTACATCAACATGTGTCCCCTCTTCTTCATGTCTCTTCTTCATCAACATGTGTCCCCTCTTCTTCATGTCTCTTCTTCATCAACATGTGTCCCCTCTTCTTCGTGTCTCTTCTACATCAACATGTGTCCCCTCTTCTTCATGTCTCTTCTTCATCAACATGTGTCCCCTCTTCTTCATGTCTCTTCTTCATCAACATGTGTCCCCTCTTCTTCATGTCTCTTCTACATCAACATGTGTCCCCTCTTCTTCATGTCTCTTCTTCATCAACATGTGTCCCCTCTTCTTCATGTCTCTTCTTCATCAACATGTGTCCCCTCTTCCTCATGTCTCTTCTTCATCAACATGTGTCCCCTCTTCTTCGTGTCTCTTCTACATCAACATGTGTCCCCTCTTCCTCATGTCTCTTCTTCATCAACATGTAGAAAATACATATTGCATTTACTTACAGACTGTCTTTTCTTAAAGAGGGAGAAACGGTGTCTGTATGGAAGTGTTCCTCACATGTTGTTGTTGTTGTGTTGGGAAGAGTTCCTCACATGTTGTTGTTGTGTTGGGAAGTGTTCCTCACATGTTGTTGTTGTTGTTGTTGTCAGAAACTGCTGAACAAGGTGAGTCTGGGCCACCCTGCTAAGTGCACGTCCTACAGTCCTAACGGGGAGATGGTTTCCATCGGGATGGAGAACGGAGAGTTCATCGTTCTGCTCGTCAACTCTCTGACCGTGTGGGGCAAGAAGAGAGACCGCAGCGCCGCCATCCAGGACATCAGGTGCGCTGTCTACTCTACCTACTGTGGATCTATACTGTACATCTATATACTGTACATCTATAGATCTATATATGTATATATCTGAGGAATAATGTGCGTATGGTATTCTGAAGAGCAGAAATGAGGGAAAAGCTGAAAGGCTCAACCCACAGATGAATAAGTGATAATATAACTTTATACAATACTTTGATGGGGGCGCTGTTTAACCCTCTCAGTATATCATACACTTTATATCACATGATATACCTGTATACACTTTATATCACATGATATACCTGTATACACTTTATATCACATGATATACCTGTATACACTTTATATCACATGATATACCTGTATATACTTTATATCACATGATATACCTGTATATACTTTATATCACATGATATACCTGTATACACTTTATATCACATGATATACCTGTATATACTTTATATTACATGATATACCTGTATATACTTTATATTACATGATATACCTGTATATACTTTATATTACATGATATACCTGTATATACTTTATATTACATGATATACCTGTATATACTTTATATTACATGATATACCTGTATATACTTTATATTACATGATATACCTGTATATACTTTATATCACATGATATACCTGTATACACTTGTATATCCAGGTTCAGTCCTGATAACCGGTTCCTGGCGGTGGGTTCTCTGGAGAGCGCGGTGGATTTCTATGACCTGTCTCTGGGCCCGGCTCTGAACCGGGTCGGGTACTGCAAGGACCTCCCGGGGTCCGTGCTCCAGGTGGACTTCTCTGCTGACAGCAAGCACATCCAGGTGGAGACCCCCAGCATTCACAACATTCCCAATCACAACATTCCCATTCCCCCATCCCCCACCACCAATCCCATTCCCAAACCCATTCCCAATCCCCACCCAATCCCACCATTCCAATCCCCCCATTCCCATCCCACCATTCCCAATCCCCC
>NW_022988002.1:0-51911 GCF_902827165.1 Trematomus bernacchii | reverse complement strand
TTATTTGATACCCTCTGTTATTTGTTCCTGTGGTTTAAATAAAGGTTTGTTGAAACTCACACAGCCTGGGAGGAGCGCCGCCCCCCGCGGTTCTTCTTCTTCCCGATGACCGGCGTGCCGAAGTGCTCCGGGTTGGTGAGAGGCAGCTGGTCCAGAGTCTGAGACATGGTACACACACAGGTACAAACAGTTACACACACACACACACACACGTACACACCCAGGTACATACACACAGGTACAAACAGTTACACACACACACACACACACACACACACAGGTACAAACAGTTACACACAGGTACACACCCAGGTACACACACACACAAACAGTTACACACACAGGTACAAACAGTTACACACACAGTTACACAGTTACACACACAGGTACAAACAGTTACAAACAGTTACACACACAGGTACAAACAGTTACACACACAGGTACACACAGTTACACACACAGTTACACACACGTACACACACAGGTACACACCGTTACAGTTACACACACAGGTACACACCCAGGTACACACCCAGTTACACACACAGGTACAAACAGTTACACACACACACAGGTACAAACAGTTACACACACACAGGTACACACATAGTTACACACATGTCAGGTTACACACACACATACACATCAGAGGTACACACATAGTTACACCCACACACATCAGAGGTACACACACACATCAGGTGTACACACACACCAGAGTTACACACACATCAGAGGTACATATCAGAGTTACATCTTTCAAACTAACTGTATTACTTAATAACAGCTGACAACATTTCACCAGTGAGAGGGGTGGAAGGATATAGGTGTAGAAAGTAGTCCCTATGTGTGTGTGTGTGGTGGAAGGATACAGGAGTAGAAAGTAGTCCCTTACCTCGCTCTCTGCAAAGTGTCTCTCTCCCTTCAGACACAGAGACGTACGACGAAGAGTCTTCTCATCTCCATCATCAAACACTGACACACACACACACACACGTTAATGACAGTAAACATGTCTCTGTAACATCCCATAATGAGCTGGAGGTGAGCTGGCAGCGGATTGGTCAGACAGCCAAGAGAAGTTGTGACATCACATGATATCAGCAGAGGACCACCATGTCCACACACACACACCAGTTAATGACAGTAAACATGTCTCTGTAACATCCCATAATGAGCTGGAGGTGAGCTGGCAGCAGATTGGTCAGACAGCCAAGAGAAGTTGTGACATCACATGATATCAGCAGTTTTAGCGAAACCGTTCTCATCTTCATCACTCCTCCCCGACAGCCAATCACAGCGCTCCATTATCAGCCAATCACAGTGTTTCATTATCATCCTTCACCAACAGCCAATTACAGCGTCCCGTCTCTACAGTGGATTTTTTGTATTTAAATGTTTTGTTGCTTTAAAGGTCTCCTATTGGTCTACAGTGGAGGAGAGGAGCATCTGATCCCCTCATCTTCATCACACATCAAGGGTTCTCTCCTTCTTCATCACACATCAAGGGTTCTCTCCCTCTTCATCACACATCAAGGGTTCTCTCTGAAACTCCATATCATGTTCCAAACCACATCAAGGATTCTCTCTGAAACAGTATGGAGCTCAAACTCTTTCTCTCTCTCAGGTTTACCACAAGGTGAGTTCCTTTTGATTTCCTGCTTCTTTACACATGCTCTCTCCAGTACAGGTTAGCTCTGAGTGTTAGCATGCTAATGTAAACAGACCATAGTACAGACCATATTACTTCCAGAACACGTCTCATTGTTTCTGACAGCAACGTTTCTGATTGGCCCGTGGGTGTAAAGCCCGCCCCCATTTTAGTAATGTCGTCATGACGCAGCAAATCTGGATCAGCTCCGTTGTTCCCCCGTTTTTAGAGATGTGGGTACGGAGGAAAAGAGAGAGGGGTTTATTTCCTGACTCTTTGTGAGTCTCCTGACACACCAGGGACACACCGTGACGTAGAGAAGACATCAGGAAGGGACTTCTGCATGATAGGGGACCTCTAAATGTGTTTTGCTTGAAGACACTTTATTAGAGTTTCAAAAACTACATTTTCTCTGAAGACAGCACCAAACATTATACTTATAAATCCACAAAGATAAAGAGATGTTTGAGCGGCCTGTCAACACAACAACAACAGGTCCTCCTTTACTGTGCCCCCTGCTAAGAGACCCCCTGATGGTCCTGATGGTCCCCCCTGCTGGCCCCCTCCCTGCTGAGAGACCCCCTGATGGTCCTGATGGGTCCCCCCCTGCTGAGAGACCCCCTGATGGTCCCCCCTGCTGAGAGACCCCCTCCCCCCTGCTGAGAGACCCCCTGATTGGTCCCCGCTGCTGAGAGACCCCCTGTGCCCCCCCCCCTGCTGAGAGACCCCCTGATGGTCCTGATGGTCCCCTCTGCTGAGAGACCCCCCTGATGCGCCCCCCCCCCCCCCCCCTTCTGATAGACCCCCTGATGGTCCCCCCCTTCTGAGAGACCCCCTGATGGTCCCCCCTGCTGAGAGACCCTGATCAGAGACTCACCCACGGTGTAGAGGCTGGCGTCTGTCAGCTTGCTGATGACCGCCTCGCTGCTCAGACCCTCGTTAGTCTTCACCTCCACCGTGGAGCCCACCTGCACATCAGAGCACTCAGTTAGAGACAGAGACATTCAAGACAGAGACTCTATAGACTCTAAAGTGGTCCTCACCTTCAGGGCTCCTTTCACCTGGTCGTCCTGGACCACCTGAGACGTGCTCTCACCTTTCAGGCTCACCTGGAGACACACAGAGGACAGAGAGGACAGAGAGAGAGGACACAGAGGACAGAGAGAGAGGACAGAGATACACACAGAGGACAGAGAGAGAGGACACAGAGACACACAGAGGACAGAGAGAGAGAGGACACAGAGGACAGAGAGAGAGAGACAGAGACACACAGAGGACAGAGAGAGAGGACACAGAGACACACAGAGGACAGAGAGAGAGGACACAGAGACACACAGAGGACAGAGACACACAGAGGACAGAGACACACAGAGGACAGAGAGAGAGAGGACACAGAGGACAGAGAGAGAGAGGACAGAGACACACAGAGGACAGAGAGAGAGAGAGGACACAGAGGACAGAGAGAGAGAGAGGACACAGAGGACAGAGAGAGAGAGGACAGAGACACACAGAGGACAGAGAGAGGACACAGACACACAGAGCACAGAGAGAGAGAGGACACAGAGACACACAGAGGACAGAGAGAGGACACAGAGACACACAGAGGACAGAGAGAGAGAGGACACAGAGACACACAGAGGACAGAGAGAGGACACAGAGACACACAGAGCACAGAGAGAGAGAGGACACAGAGGACAGAGACACACAGAGGACAGAGAGAGGACACAGAGACACACAGAGGACAGAGAGAGAGAGGACACAGAGACACATGGGGGTTAATTTCTGAAGGGAATACATTAACCCCAACAGGTACAGAGACACTTTGTGAGGATAGAGACACGTCCTGGTCTATCAGCTGTGAGGACAGACAGATGGACTGACAGTAAAAGGTCCTGGTTCTGGACCTAGACCAGGTTCTGCAACTGGACCTGGTTCTAATCCTGGACCTGGTTCTGAGGGTTCTGGTTCTTACCTTGACCTTCACCATGCGCTTCACGGTCTTGATCTTGGCCTCGCAGAAGGCTCCTCTGTATTTGGCGCTAACATCCGTCCCCACGGACAGGTAGGGAGGCTCTTCTGCTGCCTGCAACACACACACACACACACACACATCAGTAACACACACACACACACTCTCCCAGCATGCACTGCGGCACACAGAGGGAGATGTTGAAGCTGTCTCCGATTAGCCTCTTTAGCTGCTAGCGTTAGCATGAGTTTCTCCCTCTTACAGACTGGTTCCAGACAGTTTAACTATAAAGACTTTAAGGAACCAATAGGACTCTTTAAATGTGACGCTCTAATACGTCAGAGTGTGACTGAACCTGGTTTCTGTTCATGCTTTTCCATTAATTAATTATTTTGTCATATGTCATCATGGGGACTAAATGGTTTTGACTGCTCTCTTGTTGTTGTGGTGAAATCCTGTAGATCTGTAGCAGGGTCTAATGCTGCGTTCACACCGGACGCGATGCGATGTTTGGGGGCGGCGCGATTACATGTAAAGTCAATGCAGAGACGCGGACAGACGCGAATTCGCTCCGACGGTGCGCATGAAGCGGTGGACGCGGCGCGAATCACGCGATTGAACGGTGCCGCGTCAAACGCGAGAGTTCCATTTTTTCAACTCGAGCGTCAAATTCACATGACGCGTTCTCGCGGAAGCCAATCAGCGGTGAGGATCTCAGCCGCCGTCACTGACGTTCAACCAGAAAACATCAGCCGTTAGCTGTTAGCAGTTAGCACACAGAGCTCACAGCTCCTCATATCTGTTCAGAAACTGGACAAAAGTTAAACAAGTACAAACCACAGACTGTCTGTGTCATGGAGAATACAGTCCCTGGTTTATTTATGTCTGTAGGGCCGTTGTTATGAGTGTGGAATGAGCATATTAGCCTGGTCGACCCGATCTTCATTCAGAAAACAAGCAGTTTAAAAGGTTTTTCTCCTGCCGTCTGTCTGCAGACTTGTCAAAGCATTAATTCATGGTTTTTACTAACCGGTATCAGTATGTTGTTACTTCGGCATCATTTAGAAACGTGTATTACAATTTAATCAAGGTAAAATATGTTCATGTTGTTGTAGCCCCCGAGCCAGCGCGTCTTGTTTGAATGATGAGAGTAAACACAGCTGGCAGCCGCGGTGAAACTCGAGCGTTTAGAGCGATGCGATAGGAGCGATTATTCGCATCGCGTCCGGTGTGAACGCAGCATAAGAACTGAGAAGGGGATCAGTTCATCTCTCACAGTAATCTGTCTCTGTTCCTCTCAGTGTATACGGCTGTGATGGAGCTACGTGTGACGGACTGACGGAGCTACGTGTGACGGACTGACGGAGCTCTGTGTACAGAGATCTAACACGTGATACAGATGTAAGGATATAAAGACTGCTTGTGATTGGCTGGACAGTTTATATAAGTGTTATTCCTTGTCCTGATGTCTAGATGTGTCTCTGGATGTGTCTCTAGATGTGTCTCTGGATGTGTCTCTGGATGTGTCTCTGGATGTGTCTCTGGATGTGTCTCTGGATGTGTCTCTGGATGTGTCTCTGGATGTGTCTCTAGATGTGTCTCTAGATGTGTCTCTGGAGGTGTCTCTGGAGGTGTCTCTAGATGTGTCTCTGGATGTGTCTCTGGATGTGTCTCTGGAGGTGTCTCTGGAGGTGTCTCTGGAGGTGTCTCTGGAGGTGTCTCTGGATGCGTCTCTGGATGCGTCTCTGGATGCGTCTCTGGATGCGTCTCTAGATGCGTCTCTAGATGCGTCTCTGGATGTGTCTCTGGATGTGTCTCTGGATGTGTCTCTGGATGTGTCTCTGGATGTGTCTCTAGATGTGTCTCTGGATGTGTCTCTAGATGTGTCTCTGGATGTGTCTCTGGATGCGTCTCTGGATGCGTCTCTGGAGGTTTTGAGTATAGATAGAAAGCTTGTTGTGGTCATTGAATAACGTCCTCTTACTGTTTTAACTAACAAGCAATGTGTTGTATCTCAGCAAGCAGATCCACAGGTTAACATCAGGTGTCCTCTGTACTGTCTCAGTGTTCACCTGTTCTCTTGACCAGGTGTCTCTAAACCAGTTCAAGATGTCCTGCTGGTGTCTCTGTACTGGTCGTACTGTCTCCAGCATCCTGCCAGTAGCTTGAGTATTTATCAGTTTATGTGTCGGAGACAGAGACGTCACAACAACATGGAGAGGGTTCACTTGACACAGGTCCATCTGTGAGAGTCTTAGTAAACTGACTGAGTTTAAACTGGGCAGAGACGGTCTCTACTGGGACCACCAGGACCAGCAGAGACGGTCTCTACTGGGACCACCAGGACCAGGTCTCCACACTCACCTTCATCTCGCCGGCTATTTGAGGGAGTCCAGCTCGGAAGATGGTGATCTCTGAAAGACAGAGAGGACACGAGGTTAGAGAGAGACACACATAGAGAGACAGACAGACAGGACACGAGGTTAGAGAGAGACAGAGAGACAGACAGGACACAAGGTTAGAGAGAGACACACAGAGAGAGAGACAGACAGGACACGAGGTTAGAGAGACAGAAAGAAAGACAGACAGATAGACACCCTGTCCTGCTTGTTGATTGATGCTAAGCTAGCCCTCACTTCTTGTGTAGCTCTCCTCCTCAGATCAGATCTGAAGCACAAACTGAGTCTAAACCCTGGTCCTCTCTCTCTCTCTCCCCGCAGATCAGACCCTCTCCCCGGCTCTCTCTCCCCCCGCAGATCAGACCCTCTCTCTCTCTCCCTCCGCAGATCAGACCCTCTCCCCGTCTCTCTCTCCCCCCGCAGATCAGATCCTCTCTCTCCCCGGCTCTCTCTCCCTCCGCAGATCAGACCCTCTCCCCCCGCAGATCAGACCCTCTCCCCCCGTAGATCAGACCCTCTCCCGCAGTTCAGACCCTCTCCCCGCAGTTCAGACCCTCTTTCCGGGCAGCAGCTCCTTCCCGCTCCCCTCTCTCTCTCTCTCTCTCTCACTCTCCCTCTCTGAGCCGCCATGTCTGCTAGCTCTATGCTAACTTTCCCACCCCCTCACCCCTCCTGAACCCTCCAGAGACTGGGTACTCACACAGTATCTCTCCCGGATCCTGGAGGCCTTACAGCGGCTGTGATGGAAGGACCGTGTGTTCCTCTCCGGAGCTACATGCTAACGAAGCTAGCTGGTGGATCGTACGGTCATTTAAAGCGTCTGATAACAAACAGGAAGAGAGCCCGCAGATGAAGCCCATATTTGGAATGTCCCTAGCGGCCAACCGGTGGTACTACAACCACCGTGACGTCACTGGGCCCAAAAATACTTTTCCCCGTTGACTTACATTGGGAAAGAGACGTCTGTAAATCAGCATACATTTGTATTTGAGTTAAATAAACTACCCGAAACGAACTCTTGTATATTCCTTATTTAAATCATTGGCGTATAAAAGTTGTAAAATGCTTTTAAAGCTGAATCCAGAGTTATTATGTCTCTCCATTCATCTGACTGACAGAGAGCGGGAGATGGGAGGCGGGGCTTAAGGGAAACTCCACTGCGCATGCTCTGTGGGCCCACATCCGGGTACATTTGCTCTCCATAGTGAGCTATTTAGTGCTTCATGTGAGCAGCTACATAGGAATGAACGGAGTGTCTTTATACAGACTATCTGATACTATTTGAGACGGTAGCTCCTGTTCCCGGTGAACTAACGGACATTAAGAACACACTGCGTGACTCTGGGTTATTTATTTAATAAAAGAAGCTCCACAAAGACTAATTTCTTCATCTGTTCTCTGAAAACAAGCCTCTCCACCGGGGAGAGAACCAGCTCCTCCCGGTAACATCCAGCTCCTACCCGGTTATACTGTTAATTTCCCCCGGGTTATGGTGCTAATGGTGTAAAGTAACGGTTAATATTAAAGGTTAATACTCACGTTTTCTCTCCGCTTCCTTCTCTCTGCGAACAGATTCACGAACAACAAGCTGTTGAGCCCGGAGCTCTGTTTCCCGACACCTGATTGGCTGCGGTGACAGCGGCGGTCAGAACGGGGAAATCTGATTGGTTAACAGATCCCTCCGTTTTAATTGGACATACCTCGTACTGGCGTTGCTATTGGTCTATACGAACACGGCGCCACGAGGGAAATGACGTTGTCAGCTGGGGACGCAGCCAATCAGAGCCGAGGATCAAAGCAAAACCCGCAAATAGAGAGTACTATTGGTCGCGTGCGCTTTGTGCCTGGAGATGGAGCTCTGCGATTGGCTGAGCTGGCTTCCGGTGTATATGGGAAGCCCCGCCCCTATACGTGCTAGTATCCGCTCACCAAACTCCATTCAGAAATCTGTGAGTTGAACTAACCTCGTTCATCGACTGGATGTAAACAAACTGTGTTTATTAAGTTAGTACTTAAAGTATCTGATATATATTAATTAATTATATCTATATTAACTCACTAAGTTTCAGATATTCTCCATCAAACCTCACTTTATAACCGGTTAGCAGGTAGAACCAACCGGAAGGAGCTTTATTAGTAAACAAAAGTTCCCTTTGTGTTTGTTTACACTCATGGCAGCTCAGCCGGAAGAAAGAGGCGGGTTGTTTACTTTGATAAACGTCCTGTTGTCTTTACTGTGTCTTGAACTCCTTTAAAATGACTGCTGTAAACACTTAATGGACTCTTTTCTGAACCTAGTTCTGCGACGTGGTTTATATGCGCGAGACGATGTCACATTATGGGATGTTTGGACCCGGGTTTCAGAGCACGAGCACCCGGAAGCGATTCCTGAGGGTTAGTCAGACTCTGGAGAAATAACGGGAGTTTCAGTCGGTGTTTGTAAAAGAGAAGCGGAGGGGACGGCGTGTGACGTCACAGGAAGAGGCTGACGTCAGAGCCATATAAGGCATGCTACTCTGTGGAAGTTATTAACATGAACACATGCTGGGAGACAGGTGTGTCCCACAGGTGAGGGACACATACTACACTGCGCTAAGGGATGGAGACTGTTCAGAAACACTTACTACACTGAGCTAAGGGATGGAGACTGTTCAGAGACACTTTAAACTGAGCTAAGGGATGGAGACTGTTCAGAAACACTTACTACACTGAGCTAAGGGATGGAGACTGTTCAGAGACACTTACTACACTGAGCTAAGGGATGGAGACTGTTCAGAGACACTTTAAAACTGAGCTAAGGGATGGAGACTGTTCAGAAACACTTACTACACTGAGCTAAGGGATGGAGACTGTTCAGAGACACTTACTACACTGAGCTAAGGGATGGAGACTGTTCAGAAACACTTACTACACTGAGCTAAGGGATGGAGACTGTTCAGAGACACTTACTACACTGAGCTAAGGGATGGAGACTGTTCAGAGACACTTTAAACTGAGCTAAGGGATGGAGACTGTTCAGAGACACTTTAAACTGTTCCAACTACTTAATAATCCGTGTGTTAGTTTACGATAAGCACTTTATTGATGCGTTGCAGCAGCGTAAAAACACAAGGCATTGCACATGAGAAATGAAAGAGTCGAACAGTTCTTAATACATCTCAAATAGAAATAAAATAGCATTAAATAGAAAATGTACATGTTGAAATACCAATGTACAAAATATAGAGCAGGATATTATAAATACATGAAGTGTGTGAGGAATATGAAACAGTTTATGAGAACAGTGAGGCTTAAAACCAGCCTTTCTTCAGATGGGTGACGAAGCAGCGGATCCACTCTAGTATCAAGAGTGACGTGTCAACATGTCAACATGTGTCTTTGACTGTGTGTACACATGTTTGATATTTGTTTTTATATTCTGGATTGTGGGAAACGGTATCTCGATCTCTCTGTACACACAAAGTGGAAGATTGACTTTCCTCTGTCAGTCGTTTATGAGTTCATCAGACCGAGAACAAACACACACTTTCTCCAACTGGTCTTTTTTTTTTATTTTGGAAGCGGAAATTCAAACCAAATGAAACGACATGAAAGTACATGAACTACAAAACATACAAAATAAAGTGAAGAAGGGTCTACATGTTGTCTTCATCGGAGTCATCCTCCTCCTCCAGAGAGTCCTGCAACACAACAACACTGTCAGTCTGTGTGTGTGAGAGAGTGTGTGTGAGTGAGTGTGAGTGAGTGTGTGAGAGTGGTCAGACAGCCAAGAGGATATGACATCACAGGAGTTCAGCTTTTTAAGCGAAACCTCTCTGACTCTCATCATCCCACCCTGCAGACTGTGAGGTGTGTGTGTCCTAGGTGTGTGTGTCTGTCTGTGAGGTGTGTGTGTCCTAGGTGTGTGTGTGTCTGTCTGTGAGGTGTGTGTGTGTAAGGTGTGTCTGTGAGGTGTGTGTGTCTGTAAGGTGTGTGTGTCTGTGAGTAAGGTGTGTGTGTCTGTCTGTGAGGTGTGTGTGTCTGTCTGTGAGGTGTGTGTGTCTGTCTGTGAGGTGTATGTCTGTGAGGTGTGTGTATGTCTGTGTGTAAGGTGTGTGTGTGTGTCTGTCTGTGAGGTGTGTGTCTGTGAGGTGTGTGTGTACGGTGTGTCTGTGAGGTGTGTGTGTACGGTGTGTGTGCCTGTACGGTGTGTGTGAGGTGTGTGCCTGTACGGTGTGTGTGAGGTGTGTGTCTGTGAGGTGTGTGTCTGTGAGGTGTGTGTCTGTGAGGTGTGTGTCTGTGAGGTGTGTGTCTGTGAGGTGTGTGTCTGTGAGGTGTGTGTCTGTGAGGTGTGTGTCTGTGAGGTGTGTGTCTGTGAGGTGTGTGTCTGTGAGGTGTGTGTCTGTGAGGTAGGTGTCTGTGAGGTAGGTGTCTGTGAGGTAGGTGTGTGTCTGTGAGGTAGGTGTGTGTCTGTGAGGTAGGTGTGTGTCTGTGAGGTAGGTGTGTGTCTGTGAGGTGTGTGCCTGTACGGTGTGTGTAAGCTGTGTCTGTGAGGTGTGTGTGTCAGTACGGTGTGTGTAAGCTGTGTCTGTGAGGTGTGTGTGTCACCTTGGCGTATTTCTCCGCCTCCTCTCTAACGTCTTTGGGAACGAGCTGGTGTCGTCCGTCTGTGACTGAGGAGAGAGACAGAGTTAACTTCAAATTCAACGAGCTAACCGCTAATGCTAACAGAGTTAACATCCCATAATGAGCTGGAGGTGAGCTGGCAGCGGATTGGTCAGACAGCCAAGAGAAGGTGTGACATCACAGGATATCAGCAGTTTTAGCGAAACCGTTCTCATCTTCATCACTCCTCCCCGACAGCCAATCACAGGACAGATACAGCCTGAGCACACCTGAGTCACTGTTAACTCACTAACACCTGTTCCCATGGTTACCTGGGTTCATGAGGGTTAAAGGCAGCTACTGTAATGCTACCAATCGTTTCTGTAACATTTATTTTTTAGTATAACTGTTTATTTATTCTGTTTAATAAATATGAAAGACAGGTAGAGAGAGGACAGAAGAAGAAACGCAGCGCTGTGATTGGTGGACTCACCCTCTCCCACCCAGCTGAGCTCCAGCTCGAAGGCCTTGTCCTTCACCTCGTCGTGCACGATGTAGATTCTGCAGAGACACAGGAGAACGTGTAAATCTAAACGGGTTCTGGTGCGAGAGCTAACCGCTAATGCTAACAGAGTTTACATCACATAATGAGCTGGAGGTGAGCTGGCAGCGGATTGGTCAGACAGCCAAGAGAAGGTGTGACATCATAGGATATCAGCAGTTTTAGCGAAACCGTTCTCATCTTCATCACTCCTCCCCGACAGCCAATCACAGGACAGATACAGCCTGAGCACACCTGAGCGCTCACCTGAGTAAGCTGGTTCTGGATCTGTGAACAACGAGCTAATGCTAACTGAGTTTACACAGTTACACTATGATGCATTCAGGCTCTATTCAGTAAAAACGAGTGTTGGCCAAATGTTATGTTATTTCAAATGTACCGATGTCTGCTGTTCTGTGTCAATAAAGGTTCGTTTTGGATGTTTCAAATGTACTGATGTCTGCTGTTCTGTGTCAATAAAGGTTAGTTTTGGATGTTTCAAATGTACCGATGTCTGCCGTTCTGTGTCAATAAAGGTTTTGAGTTTCAATGTATGAGTGGATGTTTCAAATGTACTGATGTCTGCTGTTCCGTGTCAATAAAGGTTAGTTTGGATGTTTACTCACATTTTAGCGACCTCTTTCACGACCTCCCTGCACGTCATGTCCTTCATCTGAAACACACACCTCAGTTAATGACAGGAAACATGTCTGTTACATCCCATAATGAGCTGGAGGTGAGCTGGCAGCGGATTGGTCAGACAGCCAAGAGAAGGTGTGACATCACAGGATATCAGCAGTTTTAGCGAAACCGTTCTCATCTTCATCACTCCTCCCCGACAGCCAATCACAGCCTCAGATTCTCTCTAAACACACCCGTCTGCTCACCTGAGTCACGTGACAGGCCCAGCTTCCTCTCTGCACCTGGTGAATGATCTGTTATTGATTAGCTTCAGATGCTAACTCTCACCTGCAGTTTCTCGATCTCAGTCTTCGCTGCTTGTTTAGCCTTCCCGATCGCACAGCCCCAATAACCCTGAGGAGAGAGCGCTCTTCATCATCATCACCACCACCATTCATTAACAGCCCCAATAACCCTGAGAAGAGAGAGCTCTTCATCATCATCACCACCATTCATTAACATCCCCAATAACCCTGAGGAGAGAGCTCTTCTTCATCATCATCACCACCATTCATTAACAGCCCCAATAACCCTGAGGAGAGAGAGCTCTTCATCATCACCACCATTCATTAACAGCCCCAATAACCCTGAGGAGAGAGAGCTCTTCATCATCATCACCACCATTCATTAACAGCCCCAATAACCCTGAGGAGAGAGCTCTTCATCATCATCATCACTGTTCAATAACAGCTTTATTACATTCAGCATGACAGTAAAGTGTTTCCGTTACATCCCATAATGAGCTGGAGGTGAGCTGGCAGCGGATTGGTCAGACAGCCAAGAGAAGGTGTGACATCACAGGATATCAGCAGTTTTAGCGAAACCGTTCTCATCTTCATCACTCCTCCCCGACAGCCAATCACAGGACAGATACAGCCTGAGCACACCTGATACATCCCATAATAATGATGTAACTCACGTGAGAGATGCCTGAGGGGTCGACCATGTAGAGCTGAGGACCGTCGTCTTTATCATAAGAGCCCAGGATGAAGCTAGACACACAGATATATCTTTCTTTAATACATGGAAGCTCTGATTTCATGTGTCATGAGTGTGTGAGAGAGAGTGTGTGAGAGAGAGTGTGTGTGTGAGAGTGTGTGTGTGAGAGAGAGAGAGAGTGTGAGTGAGAGAGAGAGAGTGTGAGTGAGAGAGAGAGTGTGAGTGAGAGAGAGTGTGAGTGAGAGAGAGAGAGTGTGTGTGTGAGAGAGAGTGTGTGTGTGTGAGTGAGAGAGAGAGTGTGTGTGTGTGTGAGTGAGAGAGAGTGTGTGAGTGAGAGAGAGAGAGTGTGTGTGTGAGAGAGAGAGAGAGAGTGTGTGTGTGTGAGCGAGAGAAGGGTGTGTGTGTGAGAGTGAGAGTGTGTGTGCGAGCGTGTGTGTGTGAGAGGAGTTGTGGGTGAGAGAGAGTGTGTGTGTGCTGACGCGGCGTGTGTGTGTGCGCGCGCGTGTGTGGTTTGCGCGCGCGTGTGTGTGTGCGCGCCGTTGTGTGCTGCCGCGCGTGTGTGTGTGCGCGCGCGCAGTGATGTTGCGCGCGCGCGTGTGCTGTGCGACGCGCAGCGATTGTGCGCGCGCGCGCGTAGTGCGCGCGCAGCGCGCGTGTGTGTGGTGTCGCGCGCGTGTGTGTGTGTTGTGCGCGCGTGTGGTTTGCGCGCGCGCGTGTGTGGCTGCGACGCGTGGTGTGTCTGCGCGCGTGTGTGTCTGCGCGCGTAGTGTGTCTGCCTCGCGTGGTGTGCATGCGCGCGTGTGCGCAGCGTGTGTGCGGTGTGTTCGTGTCCTGGTGTGTGTGTGTGAGTGTGTGTGGTGGAGAAGAAGTGTGTGTGTGAGTGAAGATTGATAGTGTGTGTGTGAGTGAGAGAGTGGTCAGACAGCCAAGAGGATTGACATCACAGGAGTTCAGCTTTTTAAAGCGAAACCTCTGACTCTCAATCATCCCACCCTGCAGACTGAGGTTTAAATAGTCCTGCAGTCCCTGAACGCAGCACGCTCAGTGAATCAGCTGATGTCCCTGAACGCATCACGCTCAGTGAATCAGCTGATGTCCCTGAACGCATCACGCTCAGTGAATCAGCTGATGTCCCTGAACGCATCACGCTCAGTAAATCAGCTGATGTCCCTGAATGCAGCACGCTCAGTGAATCAGCTGATGTCCCTGAATGCAGCACGCTCAGTGAATCAGCTGATGTCCCTGAACGCATCACGCTCAGTGAATCAGCTGATGTCCCTGAACGCATCACGCTCAGTGAATCAGCTGATGTCCCTGAACGCATCACACTCAGTGAATCAGCTGATGTCCCTGAACGCAGCATGCTCAGTGAATCAGCTGATGTCCCTGAAAGCATCACTCGGAGTGCAGTAACTCACCTGCAGCCGAACGGCCTCACAGCGCTGTACAGAGTGTAGGCGTGCACGTACATGGCCACTCTCTCCGACAGGTGCTGAAACCAGAGGAGACACTGTTAGCTTAGCATCAACCAGAGGAGACACTGTTAGCTTAGCATCAACCAGAGGAGACACTGTTAGCTTAGCATCAACCAGAGGAGACACTGTTAGCTTAGCATCAACCAGAGGAGACACTGTTAGCTTAGCATCAGCTGCACCATAGAGATTACATGAGTAAGAGCCGCACCTTGAGGGGAATGTCGTGTCCGTAGCTCGATCTGAAGCTGGAGGCTTCCTCTCTCGCCACTTCAGAGAGAGAGCGAGCATCAGCTAGCAGCCCAGCTACCGCCTAGAGAGAGGACAAGAGTTATTCAAGAGAGGCTATTAAGGAGCTACAGCACGGTCACATGACTTCACCACCGCTAAGCTAAAGGTGGCTAATGTTGGGCTATTAAGGAGCTACAGCACGGTCACATGACTTCACCACCGCTAAGCTAAAGGAGGCTAATGTTGGGCTATAAAGGAGCTACAGCACGGTCACATGACTTCAACAAGCTAACCGCTAATGCTAACAGAGTTAACATCCCATAATGAGCTGGCAGCGGATTGGTCAGACAGCCAAGAGAAGGTGTGACATCACAGGATATCAGCAGTTTTAGCGAAACCGTTCTCATCTTCATCACTCCTCTCCGACAGCCAATCACAGGACAGATACAGCCTGAGCGCTCACCTGAATCACTATTAACTCACTAACACCTGTTCCCATGGTTACTTGTGTTTATGAGCAGTAAAGGCAGCTACTGTAATGCTATCACATGACTTCACCATCGCTAAGCTAAAGGTGGTTAATGTGTGTGTGGTTACCATGCCGACGTGTCTGTCGATGTTGAAGATGCGTTTGTTGGAGCCCTGCTCGTACAGTTTGGACAGAACCAGCTTCTCCACCCCGAACACAACGCCATCCTTACAGCGGATAGCGATGGCCGTGCTGAAAACACACACCTCAGTTAATGACAGTTAACATGTTTCTGTTACATCCCATAATGAGCTGGAGGTGAGCTGGCAGCGGATTGGTCAGACAGCCAAGAGAAGGTGTGACATCACAGGATATCAGCAGTTTTAGCGAAACCGTTCTCATCTTCATCACTCCTCCCCGACAGCCAATCACAGCGCCCCTGAGTCATGTGACCACGTGGTTATTTACCTGCTGTTCTCCACGGCCTTCATGGCGTACTCCACCTGAAACACCCGTCCATCTGGAGAGAAGGTGGAGGCGGACAGATCGTACTGCAGGACACACACAGTTAATATATTAATATATATATACAGTGCAGATGCAAAATAACACCAAGTGTAAATCCATAAGAAGGGTCCCTTCTGATTCTGTGACACCATCAAATGTCTGGGGTCAATCTGCTGCTTAGTAGATGCATTGTTTGAAATGTCCTAATAAATAGTTTGATTGAGATATAATAACATTTTATGGGGTTTAACTTATGGAGAAAAAACCTTAAGTCCAGACAAGGAGCCAATTACAAACCACTTTTATATTCATTTATCAATTTAAAATTGGGACAAAATCATTCATTCATAATGTTGGGCTATAAAGGAACTACAGCACGGTCACATGACTTCAACGAGCTAACCGCTAATGCTAACAGAGTTAACGTCCCAAAATGAGCTGGAGGTGAGCTGGCAGCGGATTGGTCAGACAGCCAAGAGAAGGTGTGACATCACAGGATATCAGCAGTTTTAGCGAAACCGTTCTCATCTTCATCACTCCTCCCCGACAGCCAATCACAGCTCTCCTGGGTCATGTGACCCCGTGGTGAGTTACACTCCTCCCCACAGGACAGATACAGCCTGAACACACCTGACTGCTCACCTGAGTCACTATTAACTCACCAACACATGTTCCCATGGTTACCTGTGTGTTAATGAGGGTTAAAGGCAGCTACTGTAACTAACTAACCACGGGGTCACATGATTCTTAAACCAGACATGGAGCCAATTAAAAACCACTTAGTGTTTTATATGAATTAAAAATTGGGACAAACTCATTAATTTGCAGCTGAAAACATGACCTGTAGAACGACTAAAGCCACGTCTTCTCTACGGTAGATACACCTGAACACACTGCTGCTATAACTGAGTCAGATCTAACTAAGTGAAGCTTGTGCGTCTGCCCAGCTCTCATAATGATTCAAAGTGAATTAAAGTCTATTGAAGGTAGAATGAAGGCTGATTGAACAGACAGTTCAAAGATAACATATTTATATCATGGATAAACTTCACAGTTTGAAACTGATGTGTGTCTAAAGGGAGTTTGGTTTTGAGCCAACAGCTAACAGTTAGCATGGAGTCTGCCTATGTATTTGCTGACTCATTGATATTCCTGAAGTTACTCTAAAGTATATTTAGAAACAGAGGTGTGTTTCATTAAGTGTTACCTGTAAACTGTATCTGCATTTAATCTGTTTCAGAGGGTACAATGGGGGGCCTCTGCCCAGCTGTAATGAGGATTTAAGGTGAGTTAAAGTCTATTTAAGGTGAGTTAAAGTCTATTTAAGGTAGTAATATGAAGGCTGATTGAACAGAAACACTGAGAACAGAAAAGAGAAAGATAAATCAGGGATAAACCACTCGTCCCGTTTCAACACGAGGCAAGGCAACGTGTTTCACTAAATTAAAAAGATGAAGGAATAGAGCAGCAGACACGCATTATAAAAGGGTCATTTAAAAACTGTGATTAAAACGCAGAGAGAATAAAATAAATAAAACACGATAATATATAAAAACACGACTAACGTAGAAAGGGAGTCTGGGTGTGAGCTAACAGCTAACAGTTAGCATCTGTTTATTTACTCATATTCCTAAAGTTACTCATTTTATGAAGACAGAGAGAGATGCGTTTGATTCATGGTCTTTTAATCAAAGTATTACCTACAAACTGAAACTAAACTAAGTATAACAACTGAATGCTTTCGTTTTCGCTTCTGTTAGCTCATTATGTGGATTTAAAGTGTATTCATGTATGTTTAAGGGAGTATCATGACGGCCGATTACATTAAAGCAGTTAAAAGAGAACATAAAAAGTGTTAAAGTATATAAATTAGGGATTAATTTCAGCGACACATCTCAAAACTGTTTATTTCTAAACGGAGTTCGGTTGCGAGCTAACAGCTAACAGTTAGCATGGAGTCTTATTTATTTATTTGCTGACTCATTTGCGTTCCTAAAGTTACTCATTATATGTAAGTACAATAGAGACATGTTTCATTTTAAGTTATCTATAAAAGTACAGATGAAATTAATATTAAAACTGTGAATGCTGTCATTTCTCTTGTTATCTCCTGTTAGCTTGTGTTAGCATGCCTCGTTGTGACTCAGCAGGCTAACACGCTAGCTCGCATGCTACATGGTATAATGGACGGGTTTAAGAGTGGATATTCCCAGTAAAGGGTATATTCCCAGTAGAGTGTATACTCAGAGTAAAGAGGGTAAAACGGGGACACATTGAGAGAGTTAAAGGTAAACTCACCCCGGTTCCGATGGAGCTCATTTTCTCTCAGACTCTGATCCAGCGAAGCTTCTCATCGGTCGCTCCGCACTGCTTCCGGCTGCCCCTCCACAATAAGAGCCTTGAGTTTGAAAATAAATCTCTATATCCTCTCTTCTTCTTCTGGTTTCCCGGCGGTTAGGATCCAGTTTAATGGCGCGTTGCCGCCACCTGTCGGCTCCAGAGGGAATATACCCACAGTTCACTTTCTCAATCCACAACAACAGCCAATTAAAATAAATAAAATAACACCTCAAATCCTGTAAAACAACATATGATGGGAATTTTCAGTGATTCAATATATATGTAGGTTTCCTGGCTATGAAATGTTCTCAGACAGAAGGGTGTCATATTTATCATGGATGTTAGGGTTGTAATTAACATGCTGCGCTTCCCCTTCTGTCTCCCCCACCCAATTCCTTCCTGTGTCTCATCTGTATAAAGGACATTGCCTTTCTGTGTAACGGGGTCAGATCCTGGTGCTATCTACTCGTGCAGGACATCTGTCCAGCTGGAAATAGGATTGATTCTGTTAAATGCTATAACTCTTTATTAAATAACACGACTTTGGTTTAAGCTTGTATATTTCTTCTTTTCTTACCAGAAGGTGATTAAGTGTGGCATTTCCACCACACAACATGAACATTTTCTACTTTTTTAATGCTATTTCTATTTGAGATGTTTACATTTTGGATTGTTTATTTCTAGTCTTTTAATTTCTCTAATGTGCAGTGCCATGTCTTTTTATGCTGCTGCAACGCAAACATTTCCCAGATTGGGATCAATAAAGTACTTCTCATCTTATCTCATCTTATCTTTATCTTAAACCCCCCCATTAAGAAATATAACACTGTGCTCTAATGCTCAGTACAGGCCCGGTTTCAGAACAAAATGACTTGGGGTGCCTCTGAGATTACAGGGGGTGCAGCAGTAGTAGGTTTACGTGAGCAATAGCGGCCGGCAACAGCAATGAAAAATAGCATTGATGTTATATCTAATGCTGCGTTCACACCGGACGCTATGCGAATATTCGCTTCGCTCTAATCGCTCGAGTTTCACCGCGGCTGTCAGCTGTGTTTACTCGCATCATTCAAACAAGACGCGCTGGCTCGGGGGCTACAACTACAACACAATGAACATATTTGACCGTGATTTAATTGTAATACACGTTTCAAAATGATGCCGAAGTAACAACATACTGATACCGGTTAGTAAAAACCATGAATTAATGCTTTGACAAGTCTGCAGACAGATGGCAGGAGAAACACCTTTTAAAATGCTTGTTTTCTGAATGGAGATCGGATAGATCAGGCTAAGCTAACGTTGTAGCTGCTCCGTCCTCTCTCACAACAACGACCTACAGACAGAAATAAACCAGCGACTGTATTCGCCATGACACAGACAGTCTGTGGTTTGTACTTGTTTAACTTTTGTCCAGTTTCTGAACAGATATGAGGAGCTGTGAGCTCTGTGTGCTAACTGCTGACAGCTAACGGCTGATGTTTTCTGGTTGAACGTCAGTGACGGCAGGCTGAGTTCCTAACCGCTGATTGGCTACCGCGAGATCACGTCACGTGAATTTGACACTCGAGTTGAAAAAATTGAACTCGAGCGTTTGGGTGTTGAGAGATGTATCCATAGATCTCTTAATTTTGCTCTCAAAGTGCACCAGATTGATGCTTTCAACTTCAATATTTAAAAAAAAATCTTCCTGGGGGAGCATGCCCCCGGACCCCCCTAGAGGAGGTGAGGACCCCCCTAGAGGATGTTAGGTCCACGGTGTTTACATGCTTATTTATACAATATGTGTGCTTATGCTAACATCATAAGACAAAAGTAGGTTCCGTGTTGTGTGAAGTGAGAACGCGCTAGAGTGAGGGGGGCCCCCAAGCCAAAGCTCGCTTAGGGCCCCCAAAAGTCTAGGGCCGGCCCTGGATCCGTGGGTGAATAATGTCAATCACCACAGTCTGAGCATTTTTACGGGTTATAACCTCAGTGCACACATCCCTTAGATAATGTGCCACTATGTGAATTCATGTTTTTAAAGCTTTCCACTAATCAACTGTTTGCAATGAGAGTTCAAATGGTATTTATATTTATTCTGAAAAGAATCGCAAAAATATAAATAATTATTGAATTTATTGGAAGTGTAATATATTTATTGTATATTTCTCCTTTATATACAAATATGTTGGTGATCTATTTTATGTTCTCAGACAGAAGGGTGTCATATTTATCATGGATGTTAGGGTTGTAATTAACATGCTGCGCTTCCCCTTCTGTCTCCCCCCCCCCACCCCCCACCCAATTTAGGACTGTAATGTGGATTGCCTTCCTTCCTGTGTCTCATCTGTATAAAGGACATTGCCTTTCTGTGTAACGGGGTCAGATCCTGGTGCTCTCTACTCGTGCAGGACGTCTGTCCTTCCAGATGGAAATAGGACATCATTACATCGTATTACATGTTGGTGATCTATTTTATGAAAGCACTGGAGCTCTGTGATTGGATCATCTCTCATCCAATCACAGAGCTCTGTGATTGGATCATCTCGTTATGGGACTTTTTCATTTTTTAAATTGAATAATCAAAGACTTTTCTTTTAAAACACACACACACTTTTTAAATACATGTATTTAATTCATTTTTAAATCCATGGAAAACATCTTATTTTGAAAGCAGTGGAACCCGAGACATCAAAAGTAGTTTTGTTATAATTTACATTGTTTAAAACAGGAGGTTAGTGTGTGTGAACGGTGACGTTCACTTTAATAATAAAACATAAAACCTTCAGGTTCCTCTGAACACTTTAGAGAGAAGCTGAGCACAAACTGTTTAATCATGTGATCACAACCTCCACCAATCACAGCCAGGTAACACCATCAGGAGATAACTCCATACAATGAGTGGGCTAACGTTAGCTCAAGGTGTTAGCAGACGGACGGTAACATTAGCACAACAACAATAACAACAACAGATTCTTGTGATAACTTCTGCTAACAGGATTAGCGTAGCTGGCTAATATGAGCTAACAGTTACAGCTGATCATGTTGTTGTTTACCTCGGTGTTCCCGGGGGAGGTCATGTGACTTTATTTACACCAATGAACACGTTATAGTCAAAGAGCAAGAGGAGGGTGACTTCCTGTTCTCTCTGAGGAAGAGGGAGACTTCCTGTACTCTCTCTCTGCTCCTCTGTGTCGCCTGCCCTCAGTCAGCTGATGGGGGCGGGGCTTGTGGAGGGGGTGTGTCCTGATGGAGGGGGCGGAGTTAGGTGTTTCCCTTCAGGACACCCATACAGCTCTGCAGCAGCTGGAGGTTCCCCTACACACACACACACACACACACACACACACACACACACACACACACACACACACACACACACACACACACACACACACACACACACACGTTAAACCAGTCATCCTGATACTCAGTGGCGTTTTCTCCGGGAGGCCAAGGGAAGCCAGGCTTCCCCTGTTTTTTCGGATTGTAGTTATAATTTAAATAAATAAATAAAAACACTTTGTTTTGTTTCGATAATTCT
Organism: Trematomus bernacchii; assembly: GCF_902827165.1. Lineage (NCBI taxonomy): Eukaryota > Metazoa > Chordata > Actinopteri > Perciformes > Nototheniidae > Trematomus > Trematomus bernacchii. The sequence goes on along the minus strand of NW_022988002.1, from coordinate 30,605 downwards.
CCTTTGCTGTGTGTTGCTGCCGGCCCGTCTCTCCCCCACTCTCATTGAGTATTTTACAAAGAGTGAAACAAACAGCGCCCCTCTAGATGTTATGGTGAAACAGTAGATTGCATTCACTGTTGCGAGAGGAGGCCAGCCGGATCGGGCTTCCCTTGGTGAAAACAAATTGAGGGATTGACCAATCAGATGAGGCCCACGTGATGCCCCTGCCAACCTGTGATTGGTCAGGGCCATGCCAAGGGAAGCCAGCCGCCTCTGGCTTCCCTTCAGAGGCGGCTGGCGATTTGATTGGACACTGCCATCCAATCAAATCACATCAACATCAGTTTTATGTAGTAGCCTACTGTAACTGTCATCACCGCCGTTTGAAATTATCAAGCAAATGAAGCATTATTTATTCCATATAGGGCCCGATCACCTGAATAGATGAGATTGTTTATATTTTTTAGTTACTTTTGGACTACGGAATGAGCTAATTACAGAGACGAGGACTGTTGCTGCACTTGCCGTGTGTTAGAAAGGGAAGGGAAGAGAAGGTGGACTATCGCATGCAAATGTTTCTGTACATAATTGTTTTTGAATTCATGTGTTTCATACACGCCTACTGATACTTTGATGTGAACGTAAAACTTTAAAGGTCTCCTGATTTACTTTGTGAATGAATGCTTCTTTTTTTATTCATTACCGAATCTGCACTGCGCATTGAGCGGCTGGTATTGCATTTGGGGGGGGGGGTGTGTCTGCTTAAATTAATAAGACGAGAGAGTTTCGGCTGGAGAGTGCAAGTGGATAACAGGCGTGTGCAAGTCCTGCATCTGTGTGATACAAATGTGTGTAAAATGATACCGGGCGCTGTAATCACTCATCTGGTTACGTTATTGACCACCCCCCCAACCCAAAAAAATGGGCTTCCCCTACATTTTTCCCCACGCCACGCTACTGCTGATACTCGGCTATTCTTGGTGCTCTTCCTCCTATCTAAAGATCTACATAAACAGAAAACTCTCAGGATCTTATGGGCTTCGCTCTGAGGATTTGTTTCTTCTAGCTGAACCAAAAGTCTGTTCTGAACTAGGGAAGAGGTTCAGTTTCTCCTGAGGCTTTGAACCAGCTGCTCTCTGAGCTGAAACTCAGAGAGCAGAGGCCTGTACTACGAAGCCGGCTGACTTCAGGGAAAACTCTGGCTTTCCGGTCCTACGACGCTGGTTCTCTTTTTAGCGGGGTAGATCTCCATGGTAACTTATGCTGAGCGGCTAACCTCCTCGGGAGGAGGTTAGGTTGCAGGCTAAGAGATCAACTCAGTGAAAGCACCGCCTGCTGACCAATCAGAGCTCCGTGTGCGGAGTTTAAAGCTATCAAGTCATATTACAGGATAGAGGAAATACAGAAAAACTGCCGTTGCAGGAAAGACGGCCGGCAAAAATCAACTGACTGTGTGAACGTGAACATTAATAGAATATCCCCTCCCATCTTCAGAGCAATCTGACTATTATAACATTAGCGTTAAGAAAGCTTACTTAAATATCTGCCACAACATAAGTAACCGGATCAGAGTAACATTAAGTACAGTCCATGGCACTGTGAGTGCAGACGTCGATGAGTCCCATTATCATTCATATCATATCACATCATAATGTATCATATATTTCCTTATCTGAGTCAGCTGAGCCGTATCTGGCCGTGCAACACTCACAGTGTCACATACTGTATGCAGAAGTATTATTTTAAGCAACACATTAAGTTGACGAAACACTCGAGTCAAATGTAATTAAAGTCAGATCCACTCGTGTCTTGGACGGGGCAGCGATTTCATAAACCTGTTAATGAACGCATTCAAAAATGTTTTCTTTTACCAGCTGTATTCACCTTGCAGGTGCAGCTATGTGGCTTTGATCCTGGATAAAGTGTTTAAGTCATGGATGTTTAAAGTTTAACTTCTTCATATTTGACTAATATTAAAGTTCACTTTTCATTCAGGAAGTATGACGCTGCGCTGTCAGTACGCTTGTCCGTGTTTGAGATTGGTCGAATGCTCCAAATACCACCCCTTTCATGTGAACGCGCACATAACTAGATAGGACACGGCTGGCTTGAGCGATCCACTTGATAACCAACGTCGTAGTACAGCTTAGCCAGAGCGCATATGTTTTGGATTGGGCCAACCGGCTAACTCAAACATATCCAGGTTAGGTTGAACCAGCTTCGTAGTACAGGCCTCTGCTCACTCTAAACACACTCAAAGCTATTCTGTTGCCTCTTTCACACCAACCTGGTTCCCGTTGTAGCTCCTCTAGAGCTTTTCTGGTTCGGAACCGGTTCTTCTTTTCAGCCCCCATTTTGTTCCCACCACCCAGAGCCCGACTGGTGCTACCGCTGCTGCGTCACGACGTCACCGTTTACATCGCTGATTTTCTCCCCAACAGCGTTCACAACAACAACAACAACAACGGGGGACTGCGTCGGGTCGATGATCGTGTTGCTTTTAATCATACGAAGCCAGATTAAATTAAATAACGACTTCTCCAACCTTATACTTTTCTCCAGAGTGCCGTGGTTCATTGTTTATTAATGTGTTTCAGCGGCATTTACCGACCGCTGCAGTGCTGGCTGGCTGCTCTTCCACGGGAGTGTATTCTCCCGTTAGCTCCGGGTTAGCTCACACGGCTCTAAAGTATTCACTGTCTGACTGTCACACAAGCAGCTGATACATATCCCCAGTTCCCCTTAAGTGAATGTGTGTCAGTCTGAATTGACGCTGTTTGGCATCACAACGCTGTTATGAAAGTTTCTCTGGTATAACATGGGTGATGTTAGCATAGCAACCGAAGCTAAACTGACTACTTGCTAAGCCGTTTTCTACAGGCACATTTTACCGGCGTATTTTTCATTATGATTCTACTTGTGATAGTCGGACATGACAACCTGTGCAGCCCATGTATTGATTCCATCCGATAGCTGCTATAATAACAAACAAAACGTCTGCCTGCTCTCCACAATGATCAATAACAGCGAACGGATGGTCAAAGTAAGGTACAAATAAACAGAAGCCTGGTTAGTGTTGCCTGACTTTATAAAGCGTGTTTTTGTATAAGTGTGTGGTTGCCTTCTAGTCACTTTGCTCAGCGCTACTGCTTGTTACAACTTTCATTTGCCGTACTCGCCATAAACTGTTAGCTCAGGTTGATCTCGTCCCGACGTATGCGATTCTTGCTTCTAGACCCACCATTTTTTGGTGCTTGAAAAGCACCGGGTTTCGGAGCTTAGAGGCGGCTCCGCTGCGGTGTGAACAGGACAAACCGGTGCTTTTCAGGCTGTAGTTCCGAACCGGCCCTGGAACCGCGTTGGTGTGAAAGCCCCATAACTGACCTTGAAGCAGACGTTGTGTCTGTAAATGCTTTGGCTAACTGTTGTGTGTCTTGTTGACGTGTGTGTGGAGGTAGAGGAGGACTCACCTTGGCGTGTTTCAGCTCCAGCTCAGCCAGCTCCACCAGGTTCTTCCTGAACGCTGACACTCGCCTCGTCTTAAAGTCTATCAGCTCTGTAACAACACACCATCACATATCACTGGGGGGGGCAGGACACAACACATAATGAGATGTAATCAGGTGTGTGAGTATAGTGTTCCCAGGTTTATATAAAGGTGTGTGTGTACCCTGCTTGGCAGACTGAGATCTTCTCAAATTTGTGGCAGCAGAGAGTGAGGTGTGTGTGAGGTGTGTGTGAGGTGTGAGTGAGGTGTGTGTTAGGTGTGTGTGTGAGGTGTGTGTGTGAGGTGTGTGTGTGAGGTGTGTGTGTGTGTGTGAGGTGTGTGTGAGGTGTGTGTGAGGTGTGTGTGTGAGGTGTGTGTGAGATGTGTGTGAGATGTGTGTGAGGTGTGTGTGAGAGGTGTGTGTGAGATGTGTGTGAGATGTGTGTGAGATGTGTGTGATGTGTGTGAGATGTGTGTGAGATGTGTGTGAGGTTTGTGTGAGGTGTGTGTGAGGTGTGTGTGAGGTGTGTGTGTGCGGTGTGTGAGAGGCAGAGATGGAGTACTTGAGTGCCGATGACGGGACTCGACTTAGACTTGTGAATTCTGGCGTACGATGACTCGGACTCGGACTCGTGAATGTTCCCCCCCACGATGACTCGGACTCGACTTGTACATTGACCTCCGACTTGGACTCGGACTCGAGCAAGTTTCCTCTGGAGTCTGATGTCCTCTATCCTGGCGTGTGCACCGGCTGCGAGGCGAGTTCACGTACTGGGCCCCGCTATTCCAGTCTAAAGATGTCTAGAGACACACCCCGCATCGTGCTGTATGCTTTCACACATTCTGCTTCCACATTGGAAAAGAGCAGCGCAAAATGCTCTATGTGGAAACATATTGAAGAGAAGGCTCCGTAACACATTACTCTAAACATCGAGTTCAGACATATAGACTGAACACTATCATCAGAGTAACGTGATCTAATCAATAAATAAAGATTCAGCCATGTCATTTTGCATGCTAAGTAGCCATGTGCTTTCTGGGGCTCAATCTTTATCAGTAAACCGATTTAACCGGTAAAAGTTCCTTCAAAATAAGAGTCTCGATCTTATTACTATCAAAATAAAAGTGCAAAACGAAAACTTTACCATAGGAAAATATTGGCTTACAAATATAATCACTTCTCTAAAAGGTAACTCATTTTAAATATAGTTAGACATATTATAGGTCATTTACAATAATAATAATAATATTAATATTAGTAATAAGCTTTATATTTGTATAGTACTATAACAAGACTTGTAGCCAAACGAGCTTCACAGCAGTTCAATAGACAGATTAGTATAACATGACAGGATGAAAGCAATGTAGAGGAGCAGCTACATTTCAACACATATATCCACGAAGATAAATACATGAAGACTTGGGACTCGGACTCGACTTGGACTCTTCTTAGGTGACTCGGACTCGAACACAGGTAATGATGACTCGGACTCGACCTCGACTCGGACACTCCTTGGGTGACTCGGACTTGGACTCGGACTCGAAGAGTGGTGACTCGAGAGTGACTTGGACTTGTGAATTGGTGACTTGACTACAACACTGGTGTGAGGTGTGTGAGGTGTGTGTGCAGTGTGTGAGGTGTGTGTGAGGTGTTTGAGGTGCGTGTGAGGTGTGTGTGTACCCTGCTTGGCGGACTCTGAGATCTTCTCAAACTTGTGGCAGCAGAGCTGCTGGCTGGTCTCCGCCTGCAGGACGTCTCTGTTCTTCGCTCTAGATTTATCCAGAGCTTTGTTCGCATTCTCATAATCCACCAGAGCCCGACTCCTGCGGTACAGCAGGTCCTACAGGACATAATATATATATAATATATATTAAGGAACACAGAGACTCCTGCGGCACAGCAGGTCCTACAGGACATAATATATATATAATATATATTAAGGAACACAGAGACTCCTGCGGCACAGCAGGTCCTACAGGACATAATATATATTAAGGAACACTGTGGGTGTTTCTCAATGTCGAGTAAAGCTGCTTCAGAGCCACTATTTCAAGCATACTACGTCATCGAGTGCCGCCGAAGTACTGTTCCAATCTCCAGCATACTTGGAAATCTACCGAGCCCGGCGTACTCCGTTTGGAGAAATATCGAGGCTGCACATGAGTAGACTCCGCGGTCTTAAAATCCCCACAATGCTTTGCGCACGGACCAATTTCCCCAAATCTGTGGCGGAAGATGTAAGGCGGGGCCTCTCATATGACGCACACCTGCACACTTGCTAGCCTGTTCCACTCTTCGTTTTCCAAATGCCAGGAAGTATTCTTGACTCGCTTCTGAAGCAAGATGCTCGGCAGACATGTGCTACCAAGCAAGCGTACTCTACATTGAGAAACACCCAGAGACTCCTGCGGTACAGCAGGTCCTACAGGACATAATAATATATGTAATATTAAGGAACACCGAGGCTCCAGCAGGTCCTAAACCAACATGATATTATAGATTATATAATATTAACTGAACATATACAACACATTGAGTAGGAACCAATGAGCGGCAGACAAGAAGTGGGACAGCTTTCAGAGACGGACCGTGTGTGTGAACAATAGCCGCGTTCACACTGTCACTACCCGATCTGCCCGATCTGTACTGCGCATGTGCGAGATGGTCCGCCACTACATACGGCAACTCTAATAGGACACTTGACACAGTGGCTTTTGGCAAAGCAGAAAAAGAACTGATAGAGATGAGTTATTGTTATTACAACGTGACTTCACTATTATTTAACAACTCTTTTTATTGGGTTCTTTTATTTGGGGTTAAATACATTGTTAGAATAAGTGAGACATGGATTTAACTTCTGTTAGACAGCTATATGCCATACATTTTTGCATACATTCAAAGTAAATATTTATTCAGTATGATAGCTGTCTAACAGAAGTTAAATCCATGTCTCACTTATTCTAACAATGTATTTAACCCCAAATAAAAGAACCCAATAAAAAGAGTTGTTAAATAATAGTGAAGTCACGTTGTAATAACAATAACTCATCTCTATCAGTTCTTTTTCTGCTTTGCCAAAAGCCACTGTGTCAAGTGTCCTATTAGAGTTGCCGTATGTAGTTGTCCAATATGGCGGACCATCTCGCACATGCGCAGTACAGATCGGGCAGGTGGACCGATCGGGTAGTGACACACACCAAGTACTTTGCCGTACTCAGTGCCGGCACTCAGTGCCCCGGCACTTATTACCCCAGGGCACTTACAGTACAGATCGCGTTCACACCGGAGTACTTTTCCCTGAGGGAAGATTACGCAAATGAGCCGCTGACGTCACTTCGTCTTCTTCTGCTTTGGGTTTACTGGCAGGCAGCAAACAACTTCACGGCGTATACTGCCACCCGGAGTCCCCGGCCGGAAGTCCCCTGAGTTGGGGAAGGCTTCAGTAGAAGCTGCTGGGAGTCCCAGCAGCTTCTACTGAAGCCTTCCGAGTAAATCGCCAGAACGCCGACACCTCCTCATCTCCACCGCTCCCATGTTTTCTTTTGTGTTGCCATAAGTTAGTCTCTCTGCGTTTGTGCGCTGGGCTAATGCTAATGCTAATAATGCCAGGATAATAAAATGGCGGCTCTACAAAACATTTCAGAGTTGTACGGGGCGTGGTTTGCAATTCGCCCAGCCAATCAGAACTGGGGCACTTTTTTCCCCCAGGAAAGTACCATCTCTCAGCAGGCACTAAAAATGGGGGTAAAAGTTCCCGAGATTAAGTGCTCTTTTTGGTGTGAACGCGACATAAGGGGTACTAACGGAACTAAACGCGAAAAGTACGGTGAAAAGTACTCCGGTGTGAACGCGGCTAATAATAATATTAATATAAGTACCTTAGCGGCCTGGGACTCTCTCAGGTAATACTTCAGCAGGTCGGCCAGCTTCAGGTCTTCATCAGCGGCGACTCGAGACTCGATTTTCTGCAGAAACAGAAACATTAACGTCTGAAGGAGAAAACAGCTGTTTATTAAATAAAAAGATCTGAACTCACCCGGGTCTTCTCAAACAGCTCCGACACTTTGAGGAAGAACCTGCAGACAGGAAGTGATGTCATGAATATATAACAATAATAATAATGAGTATGATTGAGTGTGTGTGTGTGTGTGTGTGTGTGTGTGTATGTGTGTGTGTGTGTGTGTGGTGTATGTGTGTGTGTATGTGTGTGAGTGTGTGTGTATGTGTGTGTATGTATGTGTGTGTATGTATGTATGTGTGTGTGTATGTGTGTGAGTGTGTGTGTATGTGTGTGAGTGTGTGTGTGTGTGTGTGTGTGTGTGTTCGTACTTGCAGAGGTCGGTGGAGTCCTGCGTTCCTAACGTGTAAAGAGACGAGGCGATTCTGTTGATGTCGTCTGCAGCGTCTGACACACACACACTGACGTTAGGACATACACAACTACATCTCCCAGCATGCACCTGGGCAGGGGCTCAACCTTACTTTGATATCTTGTTTCAATAGTTACTTTATCACTTTATTTTTGTTGTATTATTCTTTTTATTTGAATTCTATCTTATCTTTGTGAATCCTGTGTTTAACTCTGACCTGTCACCCAACACTCAGGTGAGGCTCTGAAGGCTCTGACCTGTCACCCAACACTCAGGTGAGGCTCTGAAGGCTCTGACCTGTCACCCAACACTCAGGTGAGGCTCTGAAGGCTCTGACCTGTCACCCAACACTCAGGTGAGGCTCTGAAGGCTCTGACCTGTCACCCAACACTCAGGTGAGGCTCTGAAGGCTCTGACCTGTCACCTAACACTCAGGTGAGGCTCTGACCTGTCACCCAACACTCAGGTGAGGCTCTGAAGGCTCTGACCTGTCACCTAACACTCAGGTGAGGCTCTGAAGGCTCTGACCTGTCACCCAACACTCAGGTGAGGCTCTGACCTGTCACCCAACACTCAGGTGAGGCTCTGAAGGCTCTGACCTGTCACCCAACACTCAGGTGAGGCTCTGACCTGTCACCCAACACTCAGGTGAGGCTCTGAAGGCTCTGACCTGTCAGCCAACACTCAGGTGTGAGGCTCTGAAGGCTCTGACCTGTCACCCAACACTCAGGTGAGGCTCTGAAGGCTCTGACCTGTCACCCAACACTCAGGTGAGGCTCTGAAGGCTCTGACCTGTCACCCAACACTCAGGTGAGGCTCTGAAGGCTCTGACCTGTCACCCAACACTCAGGTGAGGCTCTGAAGGCTCTGACCTGTCACCTAACACTCAGGTGAGGCTCTGAAGGCTCTGACCTGTCACCTAACACTCAGGTGGGACTAGGTCGACTGTCACCTAACACCTCAGGTGGCTCTGAAGGCCTGGACCCTGTCACCTAACACTCAGGTGAGGCTCTGAAGGCTTGACCAACACTCAGGTGAGGCTCTGACCTGTCACCCAACACTCAGGTGAGGCTCTGAAGGCTCTGACCTGTCACCCAACACTCAGGTGAGGCTCTGACCTGTCACCCAACACTCAGGTGAGGCTCTGAAGGCTCTGACCTGTCACCCAACACTCAGGTGAGGCTCTGAAGGCTCTGACCTGTCGCTGCTACAAAGCTTCATCTCACTAGAGCATAGAATAAAAACTATATTTAAACATTTAAAGATTGTTACTTTTGTGCGAGCGGATCATCCGGTCGGACTTGGCCGAGGCGTCCTTCACTCGGTTGTGATATTCCAGCAGGAACGTTTTCTCGTGCTCGAAGAAGTCGTCAACGTCCTGCTGTGGGAGAGAAGAGAGGGAGAGAGAGTGACAGGTGAGTGGGCGGGGCCTAACGCGCAGGTGAGTGACAGGTGAGGGGGCGGAGCCTAACACCCAGGTGATGCTCTGAAGGGGCGGAGCCTAACGCTCAGGTGAGGCTCTGAAGGGGCAGCCTATCACTCAGGTGATGCTCTGAAGGGGTGGAGCCTAACACTCAGGTGAGTCTCTGAAGGGGTGGAGCCTATCACTCAGGTGAGTCTCTGAAGGGGTGGAGCCTAACGCTCAGGTGAGGCTCTGAAGCTCACCTTCACTCCGGCCACCAGAACACCATCCGCTGACTTCACAACGTTCTTAAAGAAATCCTCCAGCTTCTCTTTCTTGTTCTTCCCCCGGACACTCAGCTGCAGGAGAGAGAGGAGGGGTCACACAACAACTACAAAGACTGCCCATAGATACAGAACAAAGTGCTCTCTTCTGTTGTCTGGTTATGTAAACGTGGCAGCAGCCGGGGATCTACAGAAACATGAATATATGTATGTATTGTTGACGTGGTCGGCAGGTGAGTTCAAACAGACTCACGTCCTGGTTGTACTCCAGGAAGACGTGGAAGTTCAGGTCTTTTCGGAGGACAGGATGCGCCGCCACTCGACAGAGGAACACTTCATGCATGGCCACCGTCTTCTTAAAGATGGCCAGGTACTCTCTGAAACACAGCAGGACAACACTCAGAGACACTCAGCTCAGAGCAGAGAACAAAGACAAATAGAAAGTCGTCCCGTGCGCCTTCTAAGTTTGGGAGAGACTGAAACTATAAACCAATATATTGAATAAGTGACTCACGCCTCCAGCTCCTGCTTCATCTTGGTGAACTCCTCTTTGGTCATGGATCCCTCGCCCTCGCCCAGCTTCTGGAGCTTCTCTCTGGACGCATCGAAGTCTGGCCTGGGGGGGGGCGGGGGGGATCTGAGGGGAGGAGAGGGGAGGGGAGAGGGGAAGTGAGTGTGTGTGTGTGTCTGTGTGTGTGTTTGTGTCTGTGTGTGTGTGTGTTTGTGTCTGTGTGTGTGTTTGTGAGTGTGTGAGTGTGTCTGTGTGTGTGTCTCTGTGTGTCTGTGTGCGTGTGTCTGTGTCTGTGTGTGTGTGTGTGTGTGTGTGTGTCTCTGTGTCTCTGTGTGTGTGTGTGAGTGTGTGAGTGTGTGAGTGTGTGAGTGTGTCTGTGTGTGTGAGTGTGTGTGTCTGTGTGTGTGTGTCTGTCTGTGTGAGTGAGTGTGTCTGTGTCTGTGTGTGTGTGTGTGTGTGAGTGTGTGTGAGTCTGAGTGTGTGTGTGTGTGTGTGTGTGTGTGTGTGTGTCCTCACGATGTATCCTGCGTACTCCTCGTTCTCCACGAAGGAGTCATGCAGCCAGATGAACTCCTCGTGCTGTCGGACCACCGAGAACTCGTTCAGCTTGAAGTTAGGGAGCGTGCTCTGAGGAAGAAATAATCCAGGACGTCAACAACAACATCCAGGACGTCAACAACAACATCCAGGACGTCAACAACAACATCCAGGACGTCAACAACAACATCCAGGACATCAACAACAACATCCAGGACGCCAACAACAACATCCAGGTCCAGAGGGAGGGGGCCGCGACGGAGAAGGCTCTGTCCCCCCAGGTCCGGTGCTTGATGCGGGGGGGGATGGATAGGAGGTTGGCTTCTGATGAGCGGAGGCAGGGGGAAGGGGTGTGGTGGTGCAGCAGGTCTGTGAGGGAGGGGGGGGGGGGTGTGGTGGTGCAGCAGGTCTGTGAGGGAGGGGTGTGGTGGTGCAGCAGGTCTGTGAGGCAGGGGGAAGGGGTGTGGTGGTGCAGCAGGTCTGTGAGGGAGGGGGGGGGGGGGGTGGTGCAGCAGGTCTGTGAGGGAGGGGGGGGGGGGGTGTGGTGGTGCAGCAGGTCTGTGAGGTAGGGGGGGGGGGTGTGGTGGTGCAGCAGGTCTGTGAGGGAGGGGGGGGGGGGTGTGGTGGTGCAGCAGGTCTGTGAGGGAGGGGGGGGGGTGTGGTGGTGCAGCAGGTCTGTGAGGGAGGGGGGGGGGGTGTGGTGGTGCAGCAGGTCTGTGAGGGAGGAGGGGGCCTGATTGTTGAGGGCTTTGTAAGTAATCAGGAGGACAAGAGGTTTTCCATGGATTTAAATGTTTACACGTTTGTCTTTCTATACTTGTGGAGACCCTTGTTGACAAAGCGTATAAACAAACCTTTAGAGGATAAAGTTTACAGTTGTGTTAAAGGTCCCATGTCATGCTTTTCTGGTTCTGACCCGTCCCCTTGTGTTCTGTAGCTTCTGCATGTGAACGGTCTGCAGAGTCACAAACCCTCAAAGTTCACCCTGTAGCGACTAAAACTCTAACACAGAAAAGACCTGTCTCTGCTGCCCCAGAACGCCTCGCTGGACATTTCTCTTTTTCCATTGTTTACTTCTTGGGTTCTGTGACGTGTGAACACCCAAATCAACAACAAATGACCAGATTGGCCCAAATGGACCAATCCGCGGAGCACCTCACACACCAGGATCCCTTGGCTAACTAACAGGGAGTCCCATTGACTTGCATAGAGCTCCCTGAACGCTGGTAATAGACGAGTTGGGATCGCGGAGACCCATTCTCACAGCGTTATAAACCTTTTTCTTACTCAATATCAAGCCACACTAATGGCGCATTTCCACTACACGGCCTCACTCGGCCTCGCTCGGTATGGCTAGGCCTCGTTAGGACTGGCTCACTTTATGGCGCATTTCCATTACAGTTTAGGAACTGGGGTAGTATCTATAGTAACGCAGTGTAGGCGGAGCCGTGACGTGATCTTCAATGAGAACCCCAGAAAAACAACACAGCCGTTAGCTGTTAGCACTCAGAGCTCACAGCTCCTCATATATGTTCAGAAACTAGACAAAAGTTAAACAAGTACAAACCACAGACTGTCTGTGTCATGGCGAATACAGTCGCTGCTTTATTTATGTCTGTATAGGCCGTTGTTATGAGTGTGGACGGTCGGAGCAGATACTGCGTTAGCTTAGCTGATCTCCATTTAGAAAACACGCATTTTAAAAGGTTTTTCGCCTGCCGTCTGTCTGCAGACTTGTCAAAGCATTAATTCATGGTTTTTACTAACCGGTATCAGTATGTTGTTACTTCGGCATCATTTTGAAACGTGTATTACAATTAAATCACGGTCAAATATGTCCATCTTGTTGTAGTTGTAGCCCCCTTGCCAGCGATTCTCTCTCTAGTTTAGCATACTCAGCCCGACTCAGCCTGGTTGTTGGCCCGGAAAGAACCACGATTTTATGGGGCCAGAAAAACTGTGAATTAGGACCCGCTAGCCGGTACTACGCCAAGTGGAAACGCAACCAAAAACGGGCCCCGCACGGCTCGGCACGCTTAAAGCGAGCTCCGCGCTGTAGTGGAAATGCGCCATTATTGTTTTTACTTCGGCTGTGAGTGTTTGTGTGTGCTCAGTTTGAGTTTCGCTTCTTCTCGCTGTATCGCCGACCCGGAAACCCGACCGCTCCTCGCAGCAGTTCGCAGCAGCGGCGAGCAGCAACGAGCCTCGCAACGTCCCGACCAATCAGAGCACAGTGGGCTCACAGGGGGGGGGGGGGCAGGAGCTCCAACAAGCCGTGTAGGACAGAGAGTGAATACACATGCTATACAGAGATGCTGTATGAGAAACCAATGTGAGTTTGGAAAATGACATGGGACCTTTAACAGTCAGGTTGGTAATATGACACGGACTGGGTTTACTGCTCAATATATAGAGATGTTTGCCGTAACTCCAACAATAACAGGACAAGCATCCCACGTCTCTGTTTACATTCAGCAGCTAAAGAGAATCATATGCAGTATATCATATATAGTTAAGACTAGCATCACAAGTCCCTAATGTGAAGCTTTAATGAGGTTCAGCAGGTAAACAGCGTCACACCGAGGACCACCATGTCCACACACACACACACACACACACACACTCACTCACTCACTCACTCACTCTCTCTCACCTTGGTGTGCACGGTGAACTTGACCTTGTCTCTCTCACTCAGGGCGTCGGAGATGTCCACCTGCAGCGTGGCGTCCGTCTGCAGATCCACGTTCACCGCCCGCGGCTAGAAAAACCACACATCCCATAATGCAACACGAGTCTCATAAAACCTGTCTGTTGTGAAGTCAATAATCAATACCTGCTGACGTCCCAGAGAGGAGACTGTCAGGGTATTTTAATAACCTTTTTATGTCTTGGTTTAGATTAATTTACAGTTTAGGCTCTGTTGTTGTTTTTTTAACTTGTAGTAAATGAGGTCTCTCCCTCAGGCCTTATATTGTAGGGTAAATCAAGAACATGTATTTCTGTATTTAAGGTTTTTAACTGAGATACATCTGTGTGTGTGTGTGTGTGTGTGTGTGTGTGTGTGTGTGTGGTGACTCCCTGATGAACAACACAGTAATGACCTGAAACTGACCGTTAGCCCCTGTTAGCTCAGCTAGCCGCGGAGCTAACGGCCCGCAGCAGCCCGGCTCTGAGTCCGGATTCTGGGTCAGTTTAACGGGCTTAATGACAGCTGACTGACCCACAGCCTGGAGCTGCTGTTAGCATGGAGCTATTGCTAGTAGGGGGGAGCTAACCTGGCTACCAAACAGGAGCTAAAGCTAGGTAGCGTCTTCAGCACAGACACAGGTATACCAGCGAGGTGTTCAGACAGGTTGACAGACAGACAGGTATACAGACAGACATGTTTACAGACATACAGGTAAACAGACAGGTAACAGGCAGGTGTATCCAGGTGTGTCGCTCACCCCTCGGTCCTCCTCGGAGAGAAAGTCGGGTCCGTCGTCCAGCCCTTCCTGCTGCAGAGAGACAGAAAGAGAGGCTGTTTACACACAGACACAGACACACAGACACACACACAGACTCACAGACACAGCACCGGGGCTCCGGTACCGGGCGGATAACAGCTGATAACAGACAGAACAACAGAGGAAACAACAGGAGAAGAACCCACCATCATGGCTGCTGAGTACGGGTGGAGACGGGAAGCGCGGTGACGTCACGACGCACAGGCCAACGTCATGAAGCAAAACAGGAAGTAGCTTTCAGATCAATATTAGTTTTTATTTATTGTTTTTAATATATACCTCAGTGTTTCAGTTAGTGGTTAATATGTTCATGGATATAACAATTACATGTTGTGTAGCATGTTGTGTGTTTCCCTGCATGTTGTGTAGTATGATGTGTGTTTCTCTGCATGTTGTGTGTTTCTCTGCATGTAGTGTAGCATGTTGTGTGTTTCTCTGCATGTTGTGTAGCATGTTGTGTGTTTCTCTGCATGTAGTGTAGCATGTTGTGTGTTTCTCTGCATGTTGTGTGTTTCTCTGCATGTTGTGTAGCATGTTGTGTGTTTCCCTGCATGTTGTGTAGTATGATGTGTGTTTCTCTGCATGTTGTGTGTTTCTCTGCATGTTGTGTAGCATGTTGTGTAGTATGATGTGTGTTTCTCTGCATGTTGTGTAGTATGATGTGTGTTTCTCTGCATGTTGTGTAGTATGTGTGTTTCTCTGCATGTAGTGTAGTATGTTGTGTGTTTCTCTGCATGTAGTGTAGCATGATGTGTGTTTCTCTGCATGTAGTGTAGCATGATGTGTGTTTCTCTGCATGTAGTGTAGCATGATGTGTGTTTCTCTACATGTAGTGTAGTATGATGTGTGTTTCTCTACATGTTGTGTAGTATGATGTGTTTCTCTGCATGTAGTGTAGTATGATGTGTGTTTCTCTGCATGTTGTGTAGTATGATGTGTGTTTCTCTGCATGTTGTGTAGTATGATGTGTGTTTCTCTGCATGTTGTGTAGTATGATGTGTGTTTCTCTGCATGTTGTGTAGTATGATGTGTGTTTATCTGCATGTTGTGTAGTATGATGTGTGTTTCTCTGCATGATGTGTGTTTCTCTGCATGTTGTGTAGTATGATGTGTGTTTCTCTGCATGTTGTGTAGTATGATGTGTGTTTCTCTACATGTTGTGAGTTTCCCTGCATGTTGTGTGTTTCCCTGCATGTTGTGTAGTATGTTGTGTGTTTCCCTGCATGTTGTGTAGTATGTTGTGTGTTTCTCTGCATGTAGTGTAGTATGTTGTGTGTTTCTCTGCATGTAGTGTAGCATGTTATGTGTTTCTCTGCATGTAGTGTAGTATGTTGTGTGTTTCTCTGCATGTAGTGAACTCTCTGGTCTCAGACTGACACCTGCTGGTCACTTTGTGAAGTGTCACTCTCGATCTCCGTTCAAAACTCAGCGTTAAACTCATTATCTCCTAAAAACGACAACAAAATGCTTCTGTTTTTCATTCAAACTAGAACAGAACCAGATAAATGTGGACTTTTCTTCCTCTTCTGTCGTCAGATGTGGATATTAAACCCGTTTGTCGTATTGGAGCCTGAAGGAGGACTCAAACCCTGTTTCAGCGGTTAAACTCCACTTTAACTCGTTATTGTATCCACTTCTGATCAGAAAGGATGTCTATAAAACATCATATAAACACGTTTATATTCTCTCAGACTCTCCCCTTAAACCGATCTCGAAAGGAGAAAGTTAAAACTAGTTTTTTTCTTTTAAAGGAAAACATTTATTTAAACTCTTTACCTCCGTGATTTGTCTTGTCCTGTTGTTAAATTATCAGGTGACAGTCCGGATGACAGGCAGGTGTAATGCTGCTGTTTTCGGCTGTATTTTAAAGTAATTTATTGTCCTTAAATCTGTGAAAAGGAAACAGTTTTCTGTTTCCTCCACCAAACCTCCGTCTGAAATACTACATTTTAACGTAAGGTGCCCGGATGTAACTTACCGTTAACCGTTACTGAAAGTTAGTGATTTTTCGTCAGGAAATCGTATAAACTGCGATCATTTTCAGACCTTTTGTCCTTCACTAATTGCCGAATTTAAGAGCAGCTCCTTCTGGTTCAGAAAATGCATTATAAGTTATAGTTAGGGATATTTTACGTCCAGTAAACAGGAATATTTATATAATTCACCCGGTTCTGAATGGAGCTCTGTAAGAAAGGGTCAAGTTACCCGGATGTAGTTTAGCGTTAGCTGTTACTGATATTCTGTGATTTCCCGTCAGAAAATCGTGCAAACTATGATTGTTTTCAGATATTCTGTTCTAAACTGTTGGCCGAATTCCAGGCAAGCTCCTTATAAGTTATATTTAGGGATATTTCCCGACCATTAAGCACAGGTCTGCCAACACTCACGCATTGAGCGTGAGAGTCACGCAATCAACCCGAATCTCACGCACTCACGCCACACATGCCTTTCCTCACGCTAAGTTTTCGTCCAAAATAAATGTATATAAATATAAAAATAAAGTGAAGGAACAGCAAACCGAGCGGTCTACGAAATGAGACGGTCTTCTGGCTTAGTTCAGTAAAGTTGGAACGATATTGGGAGATTCGGATTTCACGGATCAATAACTCATGAACAAAACGTTATTCAGACACAAATTACGTCTCCTAAGTACCGTCGTAAGGACAACGAACTACAATCACATTTTGATCAAAAAAAGCCAATACGCGCCGTCCTCCGAGCTGGGCACATAACATTGGTCTCTATCCGCAGCCGGAGAAGAAACGAGTGCGCAGGGACCGTCTGCAAAGTGCAACTCCGAAAAAAGAGAATACAATAATATTCACTATTATACAGTATATTACTACCAAACTCACTACACACATCAATAGTCTCCTGGTGGTCATACTATAGCAAGGAGTTTGGAAGAATATGCTTTTGAATAATTTTGGGGAATATTTATAATGTAAAATCTTCAATAAATATGGCATTATCTTGAATAACTTTACTATTATACAGTATATTTCTACCAAACTCAGTATTTGCATTGTTGTTGTTAGCATCTGGTTAGCTAACTGCGCTAACAGATATTAGAAGCTGTTTCTAAAACAAGGAGAGGAGAGCTCTGTCCTGTCAGACTGAGAGAGATAACTACAGCTCAGTGAGGTAAGGGAGTCTCTGAGTGTTTAACTTTAGTCTAGTTATCTCAGTGGGTCTCAAACGTTTTGGTCACCATTTATGAGAATAAATGAAAAACAGGTATGAAATACTATATGACAGTAAAACAAGAATACAGTTTAAAAGGTGAGTGATTTGTAAAATATCCATAAAGAAAAAGAAAATCTGTTTACAGTTCTGTTTCATATGGGTGTTGAGAGATGTATCCATAAATTCATTTTGCTCTCAAAGTGCACCAGGTTGATGAATTTAACTTCAATATTTAAAAAAAATCTTCCCGGGGGCATGCATGCCATGTTCTCATGCAGCTCGCTAAAACTTCACTCGCGTTTATGTCCATATCGATCAGATCCAGCTCTCCTGATTGGCCTTTATAGAGAGCACCGATCAAACTATAAGAGTGAATATCGGCCGATAATGACCGGCGGGGCTCCCCCGTTGACAGTTCACTGTCTAGCACTGGCTTCGTAGTGCACTGATCGATTAGGGCTAAGCTAACCTGTAGCTGCTTCCTCCCACACTCACAACAACTTATAAGACATAAATAAAGCAGCTGTATTTGCCATACAGGAAACACACATTTAAAACGGTTTTGCCTGCCGTTTTTATGTACACAAGCATTCATTAATGGTTCGGAAAGTGGCACTGTACCTTAATAATATAAAGGCTTGTATTTTGCGTGCATTTCTTGCTCGGAAAGTGGCAATGTACTGAAGAGTGGAAGTGTCCTGAGATTAGCGCCTGCAGGCAGGCTCCATGGACCTGTCAGCTCCGGACAGCGCAAAATGCGTACATGGACCGCAGGAGGTGAGGACCCCCCCCCCCCCCCCACTTATAAAATAGCACTTGATGTCGCGGGTACACTGTGTATGTGCGTGTTCCACTGTAGCGCCCGGTACATTAATGGGAAACCCTAGTTTGTACATGTTCAATACATTTGTAACACTGAACACAAAAAAATCTCACTCCAAGCTGGACTCAAATGTTGGCAGCCCTGATAAGCATCAGTATTTATATAATTCACCCGTTTCTAAATGGAGCTCTGTAGCAAGAGTCAAGTTACCCGGCTGTAGCTTAGCGTTAGCCGTTACTGACAGTTGGTGAGTTTTATTCAGGAAATCGTCTAAAGTTTAATTGTTTTCAAATATTTTGTTCTTCAGTGTTTGCCGAATTAAAGAGAAGCTCCTTCTGGTTCAGAAAAGTTCTAATAAGTTATATTTAGGGATATTTTACGTCCAGTAAGTAGGAATATTTATATAATTCACCCGTTTCTGAATGGAGCTCTGTGACAAGTTACCCGGATGTAGTTTAACGTCGTTAACCGTTAGAGTTTATGGCTTGATCCGACTAATCTGTGTGTCACAATCATAAAATGGGATCATTTATGGATATTTGGTTCTTAAATTATCCCCGAATGAAAGAGCAGCTCCATCTGGTTCAGAAAAGTTCTTATAATGTATTTTTAGGGTGAACTTTTGTCCAGTAAAGCAGCAGTATTTCTATAATTCATCATATTCTGAATGCAGCACATAGACAGCAGGCTGATCTCAGGCTGTGTCTGAGTTTATTCAATGACTGTTTGTGGAGATAATACATATAGCAGACGTGTCTGTCTCTCTGTGTCTCTCATAGACTGTCTGTCTCTCTGTGTCTCTCATAGACTGTCTGTCTCTCTGTGTCTCTCATAGACTGTCTGTCTCTCTGCGTCTCTCATAGACAGTCTGTCTCTCTGTGTGTCTGTCTCTGTGTCTCTCATAGACTGTCTGTCTCTCTGCGTCTCTCATAGACTGTCTGTCTCTCTCATAGACTGCCTGTCTCTCTGTGTGTCTGTCTCTCTGTGTCTCATAGACTGTCTCTCTGCGTCTCTCATAGACTGTCTGTCTCTCTGTGTCTCTCATAGACTGTCTGTCTCTCTGTGTCTGTCATAGACTGTCTGTCTCTCTGTGTCTGTCTCTCTGTGTCTCTCATAGACTGTCTGTCTCTGTGTCTGTCTCTGTCTCTCTCATAGACTGTCTGTGTCTCTCATAGACTGTCTGTCTCTCTGTGTCTGTCTCTCTGTGTCTCTCATAGACTGTCTGTCTCTCTGTCTCTCATAGACTGTCTGTCTCTCTGTGTCTGTCTCTCATAGACTGTCTGTCTCTCTGTGTCTCTCATAGATTGTCTGTCTCTCTGTGTCTCTCATAGACTGTCTGTCTCTCTGTGTCTGTCTCTCATAGACTGTCTGTCTCTCTGTGTCTGTCTCTCTGTGTCCTTGTGTGGGCTGTTTCTCTGGGATCCAGGAATAGATCTGAGATCAGATTCTGCAGCTTTCTTTCTGCTGAGTCATGTTTATATTCTGCAGCAGCATCTGCTCCTGAGTCCCAGCAGATCTCCTCTCAGTTGAAACATCTTGATGTATGTATGTGTATGTCATATTAAATCAGTCTGTGTCACAGGGAGGCAGGAGGGACACTTTCATTTTTAATTATGATTAAAAAGTCAAAATGTCAAATTAAGGTCCTTCTTTTCTTTATTTTGGAAGAATTTCAAATGTTTTCTTGACATGATTTTTTAGGTCACATGTCTCCATTATGTCTCGTGTCCTGTCGTCTGATGAGAGCAACAGAGACCTTCCCTTTAGGTCACATGTCTCCATTATGTCTCGTGTCCTGTCGTCTGATGAGAGCAACAGAGACCTTCCCTTTAGGTCACATGTCTCCATTATGTCTCGTGTCCTGTCGTCTGATGAGAGCAACAGAGACCTTCCCTTTATATTCAGTGGATGCATCTCAAGGCTCTTTCTGCTCTTCTTGAGGTGAAGACTGAGCTGATGATCCTGCAGACACTCTGACTCTAATTCATGTTTTAATTAAATATGAACTGTAATGCTTAATAAAGTCAGCTGTCAGAGGATCAGCTGATTCAGGAAATCACATTTTACCATTAAAGAACTTTTACAAATATCTCCAGATGTCAGTCAAACCCTGACGGTTGTAAACACCTGTGTGTGTGTCTCTCTGTGTGTGTGTCTTTCTGTCTGTGTGTGTGTCTCTATCTCTGTCTGTGTGTGTCTCTGTGTGTGTGTGTGTGTCTGTGTCTCTGTGTGTGTGTGTGTCTATCTGTGTGTGTGTCTCTGTCTCTGTGTGTGTGTGTGTGTCTCTGTGTGTGTGTCTCTGTGTGTGTGTCTGTGTCTCTGTGTGTGTGTCTCTCTCTCTGTGTGTGTCTCTGTGTGTGTGTGTCTCTGTGTCTATCTGTGTGTGTGTCTCTGTCTCTGTGTGTGTGTCTCTCTGTGTGTGTGTCTCTGTCTGTGTCTGTGTGTGTCTCTGTGTGTGTGTATCTCTCTGTGTGTGTCTGTGTGTCTGTGTGTGTGTGTGTCTCTCTGTGTGTGTGTGTGTGTGTGTGTGTGTGTCTCTGTGTGTGTGTGTGTGTGTGTGTCTCTGTGTGTGTGACTAGAAAGTTATTCAAGTTAAAGTAAAGACCCATATATCTCACATAATGGATGAGCTCAGAACTTCAAAATAAAAGCACCATTTCAGATCCTTCTTTGTGGCTGTGTGTGTGTGTGTGCTGTGCTGTGATTGGCTGAATCAGACACCAGGCGGGGGGGTCAGGTGCCACAGCGTTTATTTTGCAGCGTCCTGTGATCTCAGAAACGACTCCTCC
The DNA here is from genome assembly GCF_902827165.1 of Trematomus bernacchii. Classification (NCBI taxonomy): domain Eukaryota; kingdom Metazoa; phylum Chordata; class Actinopteri; order Perciformes; family Nototheniidae; genus Trematomus; species Trematomus bernacchii. The sequence continues at coordinate 9,727 of NW_022988002.1, read as the reverse complement.
TTCACGAGGCTTCCTTTAGTGTTTCTTACAAAATAAAAGTGCGCTCTAGCTCGTGTGTTGGGGGGGGTCAGGTTGGGGGTTGGGGGGGGGGGGGGGTCAGGTTGGGGAGGGCGGGGCGTCAGGTTGGGGGGGGTTACATTCAAACTGAAATAAGGCGGCGGCCCGGACAGGAAGTGAAGCGGAGGCGTGCGCTCGCTGACAGGAAGCTGCTTCTTCTTCTCTGGTGCATAGAACGCTGAGTGAACATGGAGAAGAAACGTCACGACAATAAATAAAGTCGACGGAGATCTTCCTCGACTTTTTGGCAAAAACTGAGCGAGACGAACGTCGGGGGGGCGAAGTCCTGTTGGCAACAGACTGTTTGCATATCATTAATGAGATCTCCTTCATGTGGGGGGGGGCTAAAGACACTCCTGAGGACCAACGGACAGGAAGCTGTGTGTGTGAGAGAGAGAGAGTGAGAGAGAAGAGAGAGAGAGAGAGAGAGTGAGAGAAGAGAGAGAGAGAGAGAGAGAGAGAGTGTGAGAGAAGAGAGAGAGAGAGAGAGAGAGTGTGTGTGAGAGTGTGTGTGAGAGAGTGTAATTGTATTACTGTATATATATCATTAATATGTAACCATTTGAAATGTGTGTTAATGTTTTTACATCAAATTATTGTGTAATTATTTTGTATTTTGATGCTTTGGCAACATGGTTTATTTTAACTGTAATGCCAATACATGAGAGAGAGAGAGAGTGTGTGTGTGTGTGTGTGTGGGGGGGGGGGGGTCATCACACAGGCTTCCCCTCCAGAGAGACCACCACGTTCCCCCCAAGCTTCTCTGCCAGCGCGGCTCGGTCCTGGATGTCGTCCAGACCGTTCACCTGCCACTCGTGCTTAATGCCTGAGAGAGAAAGCGAAGAGAGAGAGAGAGAGTAAACACATTGTTAAAGGTTTACATTAATATCTGGACTAATATTCTGAGTTTTAGGGTAAATATCATTTTATTCATTATTTAGGTGATTTAGAGAAATAACCCATTCATCAGTCATTAGCCCGCATGGTTTTTCATACCACTGCTACGCTGACGACACCCAATTCATTCTGTCCTTTCCCCGCTCAGAGACCCAGGTCGTCGCACGCATCTCTGCTTGTCTAGCTGACATCTCTCAGTGGATGTCTGCTCACCACCTCAAGCTCAACCTTGACAAAACTGAACTGCTTTTCCTTCCGGGAAAAGAGTGTCCCACTCTTGACCCAACAATCAACATCGGCCCCTCTGTTGTTTCCCCGACTCAGACTGCAAGGAATCTGGGTGTGACCCTAGATAACAACCTGTCCTTCACTGCAAACATCGCTGCTACAACCCGCTGCTGCAGATACACTCTTTACAACATCAGGAGGATACGTCCCCTCCTGACCCAGAAAGCCACGCAGGTTCTGGTCCAGGCTCTCGTCATCTCACGCCTAGACTACTGCAACTCCCTCCTGGCTGGTCTACCTGCATGTGCCATCCGACCTCTGCAGCTCATCCAGAATGCAGCGGCTCGTCTGGTCTTCAACCTTCCTAAATGTTCCCACACCACACCGCTCCTCCGCTCCCTTCACTGGCTTCCAGTAACTGCTAGAATCCACTTCAAGACACTGGTACTAGCGTACCATGCTGTGAATGGATCTGGCCCTTCCTACATCCAGGACATGGTTAAAGTGTACACCCCAGCACGTGCACTCCGCTCTGCATCAGCCAAACGGCGCACTGCGAGGGGGACCCAAGTTCCCATCAGCAGAAACACGTGGGTTTGCTATCCTGGCTCCAACATGGTGGAATGAGCTCCCCATTGACATCAGGACAGCAGAAAGCTTACACATCTTCCGGCGCAGACTGAAAACTAATCTCTTTAGACTCCACTTCGAGCGATAGAATCACTAACAAAGCACTTATATACTAACAAAGGACTGGCTTATCTAAAGCCAGTTGAGTAGCACTTGAAATGTTGTGGCTCTATGAAACCTGATGTACTTATATGATTCTGTTTTCTTCAAGTTTGTATCTTCTTGGTCGAATGCACTTATTGTAAGTCGCTTTGGATAAAAGCCTCAGCTAAATGTGATGTGAAGATCAGAATGTATTGTGACAATACAAATAACTATATTTTGATATATAATAAAATGTAAATATTAGAGTCATGAATAATAATCCTATGTTCAGAGAGGGCGGGGGGGGGGGGGGGAGACAGAGAGGGGGGGGGAGACAGAGAGGGGGAGAGCTGGGTGGAGGTATCTGCAGCTCCTCACCTGTAAACTTCTTCTTGATGGCGTCTTTAGAGCTGGCGTAGATCATCTTGCTCTTCAGAGGAGCGCCGTCTGGAGCCCTGACACACACACACACACACACACACACACAGTTACACACAATATATACTGAGACACACACAGTTACACACACAGTTAAAGACACACAGTTACACACACACCCCTCTCTAGGGTATATTCTGCACTAGGGGTTCATACCGGTACCCGGTATTACCGAAATACCGCTTACTGGCGACTACGGTATACCGTAGTCGCCCAAACCGCCGAAATTACGATGTCAATTTCGCCGTTAAACTCCGCAAACGAGTCACTGTGGAGTGTGGGCTGCATTTAGAAAATCTAAAGTGTGGCTGCCAGTCTGAATGGTGGGGTCTGTAACCACTGCAAGAAGTTTATTTCTGGTAAAGGTGGCAACACATCCAATCTCCAACCAATACTGTCTCGTATGGCAACCAAGTACCTTTGTGTTCAGGGAAGCAGCGTGCCAAGCGAGAAAGTGTTCAGTTCAGCAGGTGAGACCCTACGCTGTGAAAGGGCCCGTTTGGATCCAGAGAGAGGGTTCAGTTCAGCAGGTGAGACCCTACGCTGTGAAAGGGCCCGTTTGGATCCAGAGAGAGGGTTCAGTTCAGCAGGTGAGACCCTACGCTGTGAAAGGGCCCGTTTGGATCCAGAGAGAGAGTTCAGTTCAGCAGGTGAGACCCTACGCTGTGAAATTTGTTTTATGTGCAATGCCGAGATCTCATGATCCTTTATGTGTTCTCTGGTCAGTCGAATCTCAGGTTGAATATTGATTATCCTGGTGCTGTTTTCTTTTTGCATTGCCAAGATGTGCTATTCACGCCTGATGGTTGTTATAAATGATATTGCAGAATCTGTTTTCTTCATAGATAACGTGTTTTTCATTGTTTGTTCAGTACTAAAACAAAAAAGTTGCTAGTGGATCGCCGGAGCTGTAGATTAACATTAACATGCTTATTGTAGTTGTAAGTGCACTGCCTTGCGGCCTGTAGCACCATCCTTGATGGAGCATATGTGTGGGCTGGAGAGGAGTGAGCAGAGGGTAGAGTTGTCCATTCTTGTTCTGTTTTCTGTGACTATCTTCCTCACCATGCTGAACACCCTCTCAGACTTTCAGTTGCGTGCGCTGCTAAAGAGACGCGCTACCATGGAAACCAAACAATGGTGTAGCTGTATTAAAGTCCGAGTGGAAACAGTCGTGAGTAAATCTGATTTTGTCAGAAATCGGGAGAAATATGACCCCGGGAGGAAACCGGGAGAGGGCAAGGAAATCGGTAGTCTCCCGCGAAAATCGGGAGGGTTGGCAAGTATGGTTATATGTATGTAGTATGTATGTTATATGTATGTAGTATGTGTGTTATATGTATGTTATATGTATGTAGTATGTGTGTTATATATATGTAGTATGTATGTTATATGTATGTAGTATGTATGTTATATGTATGTAGTATGTGTGTTATATGTATGTAGTATGTATGTTATATATATGTAGTATGTATGTTATATGTATGTAGTATGTGTGTTATATGTATGTAGTATGTGTGTTATATGTATGTTATATGTATGTAGTATGCATGTTATATGTATGTTATATGTATGAATAGAGCAGTCACCAGAAGATGAAGACCAGGTCCTCCTTCTTGCTCTCCTTCGTCTCGTACGTGGCGTCGTACAGCCCGTACCGGCAGTCGTTGGGTGGCAGCAGTTTGACGAAGCATCCGTAGGGGTCGTCCACGCTATCCCCGATGTCGCCCACCAGGATCTGCTTTCCCTCCTCCACGATGATCTTCTTCTTGTCTTCGCTCAGGCAGAACAGCACCGCCTTCTTCCTCTTCTTCACGTCCTCAGTTGACGAAGACTTCCTCACCTTCATGTCGTTGAACACCCGGATCACCTCGTCGTTCACGGTCACGCCTGACGCCTGCACACGAGATCAATATTCAGACATCAGCAAATATGACATCAGCAATTCATCCAGGAAACATCTTGATATATATATTAAATAAGTTATGATCTATTGATCGGTTTAAGTCCTTATTATTGCTGAAATATGTGCATTTATACTCAATATTACAGCAGCAATTCATTCCTTTCAGTCTTGTTATTGTTCAAATAAAAATCTTAATATATTAAATATTGTATTATCTGTTCTCGGTTGAAGTAATGTTTGGCTCAGAGTTTAAGGACTGGTTCATTTCTTTACAAACCAGGAATTTAAAGTCTGAATAAAATGAGATGTTATGAGAAAGAGATGATAGTAACATAAACTTTAATACTTTAATTCTGTACTCGAGTACAATGTGGTACTTTCTTTCTTTCACTTGTGAGTTGGTTAGTGTAACTGGAGCTTAGCCAGTTGGTGTGTCTGTTAGTCAGACCTTTATTTAGATAGGGTTCCAGTTAAATAGTAAGGGTTACTAGTAGGTTCATAGTGTTACTGTTCGTTAAAGTGTCTCTTAGTTAGTGTAACTGTCCGTTAGTTAATCTGTCTCTTAGTTAGTGTAACTGTTCGTTAGTTAATCTGTCTCTTAGTTAGTGTTACTGTTCGTTAGTTAATCTGTCTCTTAGTTAGTGTTACTGTTCGTTAGTTAATCTGTCTCTTAGTTAGTGTTACTGTTCGTTAGTTAAAGTGTCTCTTAGTTAGTGTAACTGTTCGTTAGTTAATCTGTCTCTTAGTTAGTGTTACTGTTCGTTAGTTAAAGTGTCTCTTAGTTAGTGTTACTGTTCGTTAGTTAAAGTGTCTCTTAGTTAGTGTAACTGTTCGTTAGTTAAAGTGTCTCTTAGTAAGTGTTACTGTTCGTTAGTTAAAGTGTCTCTTAGTTAGTTAATCTGTCTCTTAGTTAGTTTAACTGTTAGTAAGTGTAACTGTTAGTGTTACTGTTCGTTAGTTAATCTGTCTCTTAGTTAGTGTTACTGTTCGTTAGTTAAAGTGTCTCTTAGTTAGTGTTACTGTTCGTTAGTTAAAGTGTCTCTTAGTTAGTGTAACTGTTCGTTAGTTAAAGTGTCTCTTAGTAAGTGTAACTGTTCGTTAGTTAAAGTGTCTCTTAGTTAGTGTAACTGTTCGTTAGTTAATCTGTCTCTTAGTTAGTGTTACTGTTCGTTAGTTAATCTGTCTCTTAGTTAGTGTTACTGTTCGTTAGTTAAAGTGTCTCTTAGTTAGTGTAACTGTTCGTTAGTTAATCTGTCTCTTAGTTAGTGTTACTGTTCGTTAGTTAATCTGTCTCTTAGTTAGTGTTACTGTTCGTTAGTTAATCTGTCTCTTAGTTAGTGTTACTGTTCGTTAGTTAAAGTGTCTCTTAGTTAGTGTTACTGTTCGTTAGTTAAAGTGTCTCTTAGTTAGTGTAACTGTTCGTTAGTTAAAGTGTCTCTTAGTAAGTGTTACTGTTCGTTAGTTAAAGTGTCTCTTAGTTAGTTAATCTGTCTCTTAGTTAGTTTAACTGTTAGTAAGTGTAACTGTTAGTGTTACTGTTCGTTAGTTAATCTGTCTCTTAGTTAGTGTTACTGTTCGTTAGTTAAAGTGTCTCTTAGTTAGTGTTACTGTTCGTTAGTTAAAGTGTCTCTTAGTTAGTGTAACTGTTCGTTAAAGTGTCTCTTAGTAAGTGTAACTGTTCGTTAGTTAAAGTGTCTCTTAGTTAGTTAATCTGTCTCTTAGTTAGTTTAACTGTTAGTAAGTGTAACTGTTCGTTAGTTAAAGTGTCTCTTAGTTAATGTAACTGTTCCTTAGTTAAAGTGTCTCTTAGTAAGTGTAACTGTTCATTAGTTAATCTGTCTCTTAGTTAGTTTAACTCTTAGTAAGTGTAACTGTTCGTTAGTTAATCTGTCTCTTAGTTAGTTTAACTGTTAGTAAGTGTAACTGTTAGTAAGTGTAACTGTTCGTTAGTTAAAGTGTCTCTTAGTAAATTAGTTTAACTTTTTAGTTAGAGTAACTGTTAGTTAGTTTGTGAGTGTTCTTGGCAGTTATATAGTGTTACTGTTGGTTAGTTAATCTGTTAGTAAATTAGTAAATTGAGTCCCAGTTTCTCAGCCTGCAGGCCTTCAGACAGACAGGTTACAGACAGACAGTTGAGAGACGGACAGGTTACAGACAGACAGTTGAGAGACAGACAGGTTACAGACAGACAGTTGAGAGACAGACAGGTTACAGATAGACAGTTGAGAGACAGACAGCATGACTCCGCAGTCTTTCCGTCTGTTAAACTCGGATTAAATCCAGGTTTCTGAACCGGGTCAGATATTTGACCCGGGTTATTTTTAGCGGGTGCTGCCGGTGCTCTGTCCCCGGGCTGTGAGGCCTCTGAGCCCGCAGGAAACACCGGGGATGAGAGGTGTCTCCGGGCCGCGGCCTGCGGGCAGAGGCTCCGCGGACCGTTACTTTAATAACACCGGGATATATCCCGTTACAACCCCCAGCATAACAACGGTTCACCAGGAGCCGTTACTTTATAATAATCATAGTTTAATAAACCCGGTTAATAACAGCCGGTTTATCGGCAGCTAACGGAAGAATGCTACATCATGATATAGCTTAGCGTCATGTAGCATGGTGTAGCTAACATCATGCTAACCCCATGCTAACGGAACGGAGCCACATAACGGTCCTCCGGAGACTTTAGCCCCGGAAAGAGGCTCCCTGTCCCGGCCTCTAACAGAGAGAGGGACCGGGGGGAGGCTCCGGGAGATCCTTACCATGTTGTCCCGGGGATAGACCTGCTGATGACCGTCAGAAAGGGGGAGGAAGAGGCGCTTCAGAGGGGAGAGAGGAGAGGGGAATGTGTCCGAGAGAGAGAGAGGGGGAGGAGAGAGAGAGAGAGAAAGGGGGGAGGGAGGGGGACTCGAACCAGCACCCGGTAAACCCGGTAAACCTGATCCACCTCATACAGCTTTTTCTTCAGTTTTTTAAAAAGATTTTCAGAAATGTTTTAAAAATCTAGTGAAAACATTCTGGGAATCAGTTCATATTTAAAAACATTTTTTTTTTAAAGGTCAACATCTGAATCAAATTCTATGTCAAAATATTTCCCAGAATTCTGAGATTTTCAGAGGAATTTTCCGAAAAACTTGAATTGCTATGAGGAGGAGGGGAAGGCTAACTATTGGCTCTTCATTTAACAAGTAAAAATACCAACCAATCAGGAGACAGGAAGTTGTCTTCATCCCGCCTGCTTCCCATCCCACAGATTACTCTCACAGGTACATGTACAAAGGTACAGGTGAACATGTACACAGGTACAGGTGAACAGGTACATGTACACAGGTACAGGTGAACAGGTACATGTACACAGGTGAACAGGTACAGGTACACAGGTGAACAGGTACAGGTGAGCACTAACTTTAAATACTGCATGGTAACACTTTATAACTCTTAGAGCACGCAGAGACAGCTGGTTATAACACTTTATAACTCTTAGAGCACGCAGAGACAGCTGGTTATAACACTTTATTTATTATTTCAGAACAACAAACAGCATCAGGAAGCTCCTACCAGTCATAAATAAAGACAACAAAGGCAGAACTAAATAAATATGCAGCGGCTCCAGTGTAGTGTACAGCTGACCTCACTCACACAATCTCTCTCTCTCTCTCGCACACTCGCACACACACACACACCATCACACACACACACACACACACACACACACACACACACACCACACAACACATCACACACACACCACAGCACACCACACACACACACACCACACACACACACACATCTCTACAACACACAAACACACACAACATCCCACACAACCCCAGCACCACCAACCATCTAATCTAATCTCTCTCGCGCTCCTCGCACACACACACACACACACACTATATCTCTCTCTCACTCACACACAATCTCTCTCTCACTCACACACAATCTCTCTCTCACTCACACACAATCTCTCTCTCACTCACACACACAATCTCTCTCTCACTCACACACAATCTCTCTCTCACTCACACACACACACACACACACACACACAATCTCACACTCACACAATCTCTCTCACTCACACACAATCTCTCTCACACACACACACAATCTCTCTCACACACACACGCAATCTCTCTCTCTCACACAAACTGACTGAGCTGCAGCAGTCACACTAACACCACAGAAGAAGAACGCATCAAACAAAGGAACACTCTAAAGCAGGAAAACGTTGCAGTAGTCCAAAAAATACAAAAAAATACAAATCCCAGAAGCCTCGGGGTGCCTCTTAAAGGGACAGCGCCACATTTTATTATCTGATCTCCGTCACTTCAACTCATTGTCTGCCTTTATGCTAAGCTAAGCTAAGACTACTCTGTGACACCGAATCTAAGAGGATGAATTATCGTTAATCCATCTTTAGATTCATTATGTGTTGCCCCCTCTAAATGTGGGACTGTCCCTTTAAGGCTAATTAACAACACTTTCAACTGGGCAGTATTTCTGCTCTCTAACTGAACACACGTTTAATTCAGCCGGAAAATCAGTGAAAACTATTTACATTCAAATCAAATACATGTTTTTGTCCCTGAGCGAAAACTAACTGCCTGATGGGAGTTTAGATGAACCACTCTACCTGTCTGTCTCTACCTGTCTGTCTCTGTCTGTTTCTACCTGTCTGTCTCTACCTGTCTGTCTCTTCCTGTCTCTTCCTGTCTCTACCTGTCTGTCTCTACCTGTCTCTTCCTGTCTCTTCCTGTCTCTACCTGTCTCTTCCTGTCTCTACCTGTCTCTTCCTGTCTCTACCTGTCTCTACCTGTCTCTTCCTGTCTCTTCCTGTCTCTACCTGTCTCTTCCTGTCTCTACCTGTCTCTTCCTGTCTCTACCTGTCTGTCTCTGTCTCTACCCGTCTGTCTCTACCCGTCTGTCTCTGTCTCTACCCGTCTGTCTCTGTCTGTCTCTACCTGTCTGTCTCTGTCTGTTTCTACCTGTCTGTCTCTGTCTCTACCTGTCTGTCTCTAATGTCCTACAGGAATGTCTCTGACACAGTAAATATAAAAATGCCCTGAACGTCAGCAGGTCGAGGAAATCTACTCAACTTCTCTAGGGTTTCACAAACTCACAGTGGAAGGGTTGTTTATAACAGTGAGGGTCATGTGATCAGGTGAGAGAGGTCTCAGGTGAGAGGGGTCTCAGGTGAGCTTCAAACAAAACAAGCTCAGACTCATCATTAAAGGGATATTTCAGGGAGTATGAGAGGGTTCTCCAGCCAGTGTTTCACCTGCAGCAGGTCTAAAGACACCTGGGTCCATTCATAACGACTCGGTGCACAGGTGCTCATCCTCTACAGGTGCTCATCCTCTACAGGTGAGTTAGTCGTGAGTTATTGAGAGACTTGGTGTTTTAAACAGACAGCTTGGGTTCACAGAGGTCTCACACTGACACATGGAGTTATGACAGGTGTGTTTTATGAATGGAGTCAGGTGTGTTTTT
>NW_022988001.1:0-21440 GCF_902827165.1 Trematomus bernacchii | reverse complement strand
ATTGTTCAAAGATGGACTTGTGCCGAGAGAAAACGCTGTTATCAACCTTTTTATGACAACAATCACAATGACCCCAGAGAGAGAGAGGGACAAATAGTTACTAAGCTGAAAACAGTCACGTTTAAAATTGACAATCCAAATCTTTACTTTACATTTTAAATGTCACACCTTTTCACACCAATGTTTTGCCCAAGGAGAAAGAGCCCGGTTATCTTAAATGCCTCAAAGCATACCGCACATATGGCCAAAAGTATATGGGCATAAAAGCAATACTTTTTATCATTTTGGAGGAAGATACCATCAATATGTTGGACTAACATTTGAAGACTGTGATAGATTAACTGATAGTTGTTTTAAAGGTTATATTGCTTGTGAGAAATGATCAGAATTGGTAAAGCAGAGGCAAAGACGTTGCTACAAAGAAAGAACTATATAACTGAAATGGATATAATATGTTGTTTAACTAAAGCTAATGTTTGTTTAAATGTTAACGAGATTATAGCATGTTAAATTGATCAGCTGTAAGCTTAACATTCACTGTAGGTGAATGTTCCTTAACTCAAACACATGTCAGTTTGTGTTCAAACTATTACAATATGTATTTATACACCACAGACTGTATTGGCTGTAGCTCCTGTGGTAGGAGGCCATTTAGAAGTTGCATTATAATAAAGAATGCTTGTGGTGTTTGGATGCTGACAAAATAATACAAAGTGCATTTTATTCTATATGTAGGTATAAAAAGGAAGACATGCTGGTATCATTTACTGGAGAAGTTTTGTTACTACTTAGTGCTGGGTATCAGCTGAAATAGCCCAGTACCAACGTCTAATAGTTGTTTTTGAAGTGTTGTTGAATACAAAATAAAATCATCCAATTAATCACAAGAAAAAGAGGAAAATATTACAGGGAAGTCTGGAGAAAGGAGCTTGTGGAATACAAACATATGCTCTGCCCTCATAAAATGACAGTCATTGTGAGACTGCTGGGAACTGGTTTAAAATATTCTATAAACTCTTTGTCCGAAAAACTTGACATAATATCCCAAACTGATCAAAACAGACCCAGCAAAAAGCACACTAAAATATATTACCGGGGATTCCATATGCCTTATTCAGTGTATTATTGATCTGTTCATACATATGTGAAACATAGCAAATCCCCTCCTATGCAGCAGTATTTTGTGAAATCTTAACAGGAGTGTTGGGCTGCATTCCAGTCTAAGCCTATTCGTATTCCTGCAAACAGCGATTGGTTGCTGAGTGGCGTCTGACGCCTGAAACAGGAGAGGAAAGTCACGGGGGAATGCCATCCAACCGCTCTGCCTCAGCTACTCTTTAATCCTCCTCACACTCTCACTGTGCTGCGCGAGACCAGACATTCCTGTTCAATTCAACACCGGCGGATCTGCTCTCCAATCAGGTTCAATTTCAGAAATCACAGCAGCTTCAGTGTGACATGAAGAACAAATGAAGGAATGAATCAGATCCACATTCTCCTGATACACCTTGCACGTTGAGATGAACTCGCTTCAGAACGTAGAAGTAGGTCACATAGAAAGGGGTGTTTCCTCTTATGGCGCATTTCCACTACACGGTCGGCCTCGGCCACACTCGGTACGGCTCGGTACGGCTTGGCCGCGTTGGGCCTTAACAGGGCCGACTCACTTCATGCTGCGCTTCCATTACAGTTTAGGAACTGGGGTAGTTACTATAGTAACGCAGTGTAGGCGGAGCCGTGACGTCATCTTCAATGAGAAATCCAGAAACACAACACAGCCGTTAGCTGTGAGCACTCAGAGCTCACAGCTCCTTATATATGTTCAGAAACTCGACAAAAGTTAAACAAGTACACACCACAGACTGCCTGTGTCATGGTGAATACAGTCGCTGCTTTATTTATGTCTGTATAGGCCGTTGTTGTGAGTGTGGACGGTCGGGGCATATACTGCGTTAGCTTAGCCAATCTCCATCTAGAAAAACACGAATTTTAAAAGGTTTTTCGCCTGCCGTCTGTCTGCAGACTTGACAAAGCATTAATTCATGGTTTTTACTAACCGGTATCAGTATGTTGTTACTTCGGCATCATTTTGAAACGTGTATTACAATTAAATCACGGTCAAATATGTCCATCTTGTTGTAGTTCTAGCCCTCTTGCCAGCGCTCCTCTCTCTAGTTTAGCATACTCAGCCCGACTCAGTCCTGTTTGTTGGCCCCGATAGAACCACAATTTTCTAGGGCCAGAAAAGAGGGGAAAAAGTGGCCCCGCGCCGTGCCGCGCCGGAACGAGGCCTAGTGGAAGCACAACCAAAAAAGGGGACGGCACGACACGGCACGCTTAAAGCGAGCTACGCGCTGCAATGGAAATGCGCCATTAAATCCACATTCTTTAGCTGTTGTTCCATCGGTGCGTTTATAGAGTGTTAAATGATCTGATGGAATGTGTGATAATGCTGAGGCAATAACTCAGGTGATAAGAGAGTCAGCTGCTCTGGCGTTTCTCAGTAACGCTCATCCATTCAACACAATTCTCTATATTCACATGAACTGTTCACCTGGGACACATCTTGGCAAGTCTTGACACCTTCATCTTGAAATTAAATAGATATTTCTGTGAAGCTAGAGTGATTATGTCATTGATAAGGATAAGAAAAATGGAAGATAAGAGCTAGGTTGAGACATTGCTAGGATTTTGAAGAAGAGCAGATTACAGCGAGTAGAGGGAAAACCCGATTCAGAAACGTCCAAAAGTTGTTGGTGCATTTCCCAAGTGAGTCTGAAGTCTTTGCACTCAAGTCCCAACTAAAGTGGATTTCCAAAGTCAAAAACAACAAGTCCTCAAATTTGAGTTTGTTGTCTTCAATAAAGTCATAGTGCGTTTTGCATACTACACTCTGGTATTTGCTAACCACTGCAAATTATTTTTTGGTATAATTATTTCTGGGTAGCACTCAGGAAAGTCATGGTTCAGAGAAAGTGGTGCATTTGTACTCATAATTATTATCTCATTGAATAACTGTGTCTTTATATGACAGGAAGTGCAGATCAACCCACAGTCTAAAACCTAAAGATGCGTTTCCACTACACGGCCTCGCTCGGCCTCGCTTGGCCTCGTTAGGACCAGCTCACTTTATGGCGCGTTTCCATTACAGTTTAGGAACTGGGGTAGTATCTATAGTAACGCAGTGCGGAGCGACGCTGCTTAAAACTGCCATAACGTCATCTTCAATGCGACACAACACACAACAATGGAGGATGTGGAGATGTGGAAGCGATCGTTTGCTTGTTTCTTGCTGTGTGGTTTATTATCACAAGAAATAGGCAAGAGTTGTTTCGAAAGAGGCGACTTATAGCAAGACGAGGTATAGAAGAAGCTGACGCGAGAGTTCGGGCAGTCCTACGCCACAGAGACTACAGGACGACTCGAATCACTACTACTAACTACAATGCTACTTGGTAAGCTAACGTTCGCTAACTAGCAATGTGTTTAGGCTCACGCTCCCTATACGACCAAAGTATTTCAAGTATTTAATTAATTGTAGCTACCACTTTTACGTATTAAAATATGTATGCTTTTGTTTGTGTATTTCAGAAGTTGCGTGTATTTCAGAAGTTACGTCGCCGCCTTAGACCATGTGTTTGGATGCTCGACCGAGCTACCGAGTGGTGGAATGTGATTGTTCCATCTTTCACACACACTCAGTGGGTGGAGAACTTCAGGATGTCTGAGGAAACCTACGTCTACCAGGGGTAGCAGTGGCACAAGGTGCAGAGGAGGGCAGGGACACACGAGAGGGTCTGATGCGCTACCTGAATACCTAGAATGTATAATGTAATACCTAAATATTCATTGTATTGTATTGAACATAAATAAATCTTTTTTTTTTCACATACATGTGTTTGTCAAATTATTTAAACCAAAAAAATGTTATCAGAATTGACTATTTAGTAAATATTTGAATTTCAAGCACCAGTACTTACTGCCCCATAATAATAATAATCTAATAAATTAAGCAAATATCAAAGCAAACTATAAACATAAATACAAAGTGTAAAACCACAGCAGAACTATATTCATAAATGCAAGTGTAAAAAATTGTTAACATGGATGGAGTCTAAAGTATCACAGCATAAAAATAATATGATTATGATGGTTTGTCTGAAAGACACAGCCTCAAGGTTCAAGGTTTTTTTATTTTGTCATACGAACATAGCTACAGTGTAGTTATGACAATTGAAAATCTTAGGTAACAGGCTCCTCCAACAGTGCAACCACAATAAACCCAGATAAACAGAAATATAGTGCAAGTAAATATTAAGCGCTGTGCACCGCTCTCTTTGTATAGGTGTTTTCTTTTGTTCTCTTCTCTTTGAAATATATAAGCAATGTGTTTGAGTCTAGCACAACGCGGTATTACAATTGAGTAATTTTTTACTACATGTATTTATTTATCATGTATTCTTAATAACCATTACAAAATATGTAATGTGTATGTTTAGAGGCCCATCAAGCTAGCAAACTCATTTCAAACAGTATGCAGAGTTGTCCTACTAAAGACTTAAAATGTATTATTTAACCAAGTATTTATTCTCTTATTTGCTTTAATTGCAACAGATGATAAAGGTTTCACTGTGATAAGTATTCTCTTCAATCCATAAACCCCTGTACAGTGCTTTGTGGACGATGATGGTGTTTATGATATTTCTGACTGCAGAGGGACGCCTAGATGATGCCATCTTTCTGTGTGATCGCTGTTGGGTGCAATTATTTATCAACAAGCAATAAGATAAGTCAAAGAAGTACTTTATTTAACACAATTATGGGGAAGTGTTTTCTTGCAGCAGCATAAAAAAGGCATGGCATTGCACCAGTTTGTGCTGTTGATGTGGAGGATGTCGATGCAGAGGACGTTGTTCGGAACTGTTCCTCCTCGCTAGTCCCAATGTAATCCATCTTAGAACAGAAACATGACTTGTAAATTCCACAAACTACTGCAGCACAATACTATAAATAGCAACAACAACTATTGAAAAGACAAACTGAACGTAAACAATGGCACATATGGTGTTAGCAAACAATAGCTCTAGCTAATGCTATCTGCCTTAGCTAGCTAGCTAGCCTTCGGGGCTCCATAAAAGCATGGGTTGTCGAACATAAATGTAAGGATAAAATAGACTTATTTGTTAGAAGTGAGCTTTAGAACAGATAGGGACACAAAGCAGGGACACAAAGCTTTCAAGCAAATAACAGCGTTAGCAAAAACGTACCATGCAGACTCCAGTAACGCCGTTGTAGCAGTCCAGTGTCTGTTGTAGAGACCTCCTGAAAGACTTTGATATTGCGAGTTGTCCCATCGAGCACCCGCTGGACCTATCATCTGCAATATAATGGAGGAACGTCGTCACTTCCTCGACCGACCATGGTGTGCTCTTTCTTTGCCATTGTTGTAGCTCCTCTGTTAACAAAAATGCTGTTTGTAAAAATGCTGCAAGCATCGCTATATATGCGACGCTAGGGATTATCTCGCGCACCGATTGTGACGATTCTCTCCGACCAATCAGCAGCCGAGAGTGTTGACGTCACACACTCAGCCCGGTTGTCTCTGGCCCTAGAACCACGATTTTATGAGGCCAGAAAAACTGTGAATTAGGACCCGCCGGCCGGTACTAGGCCAAGTGGAAACGCAACCAAAAACGGGCCGCTGACGTCACAGCCCTCTTAAACCATGCTCTGCGCTGTAGTGGAAACGAGCCATTACAGTCCAACAAAGGCCTCATGTCTTTGACGATCACCTGTAAGATAAAATATATTATTATTATTATTATTATTAATAACAACACAGCACCTTTCATAGAGCCATGTTGCTTACAGTGTAAGAAGCTTAATTATTACACAATCCAAACAAGGACACAAATAAAAAGGCCAAGTGAAGAAACACCTATAAACCAGCTAATAAATCAGGACACAATAAATGGGATCAGGACAGCCATTCCCTCCTAAAAGATGCTCAAAGGAAGCAAATAATTACTTACTCTCAAGATTCTTTTGCTGAGTTCGGCTGCCTTCTGTGGAGTGCATTGCGCCTCTTTCCCAAGATACAGGACGGCAAGGTTCTTTGCTTTGTCCTAGAAAACACAACAGCAATGAACAATGGAACAACAGCTATGACAGTGGGGCATATTAAATCTACTCTTAAACTCATTGCAGTGCTATGGTATAATTAGCTTACTTGAAGGCTAACGTGGTTACTTTTTAAACAATGTTAAGTCCAACAATGCATTTCATGTTTATCTAAAAGCTTGTAGAGTACTATATCTACACAGTGAAAATGTTTGGTAGTGCAACTCATATGAGCCCTATCACACTTGGATGTGCTGGTGCTCATTTTAATGTTTTCAATGCTCATAAAAACATTAATTCATTCATGACAACTGCGCACCAGCTTACGTGCAGCCCTGGCCTGGACATTGCTTGGCTCCGTTAGTTGACATACATTATAAGCTGACTAACGTTAGTCTAATGTTATGTTTGACTCGTAAACGACCACAACATGAGTTAGCTCTCTGTGCAGTTTGTTCATTCCGGGTTAGTAGCGGCTAAATAGCGGTGTTCTGCAGACGTAAACTAGATACCATTCCAGCCAACATTAAATGCTGACAAACGTTAACTAACACACAGCTGGCGCCGCTAGCTAGGTAGCTAACATTAACTACTAACCAACCAAGCACAAACAACCGCACGGAGAGCTATAAGATAGTTAGCACTACCGAAGTGCACAGAACTCAAGCTGCACAACACACTACACAAACGTGAAATTCATTTAGCCAAAGTTAGTACTTACTTATCATTGTTCCCTCCACGAGAGACAAGGGGGTGCCTCCGTTTTAAATGCTCCAACATCGCTGTTGTGCTAGTGTGGTATGCCAACTCCATTTGGCAAAGACTGCAAATAACAATGCCTTTGCGTTTTGGACTAAATTTAAAGTATTCCAATGCTTTTGAAGACCTAGGGCGAGATGTTTTTGTTTGGGGGCTTTTTGCAGGGCTTCGTGCGCAATCCTGTGAGGAGGAGGTGGTAGCCGTTTCAGTCTCCATAGTGTTTAAAGTGCGATTGCGAACTGCTTGTTGTTGTTTTGGGTGACCCACGTGTGTGTGGCGATGCGTCGACGAGGAAATATGTCGTCGACGATATTTTGAAGTCGTTGACGCGTCGCTACAGCACTAGTTTCTATATATTGTTTGTTTTAACTCATTCACTTGACTGAATTTTACAAAATGTATTACAAAATGTATATGTATAGTTTCTGTATATATATTTTTTTATCACTATATTTGTTTTGTAATTGATTTGAAAAGTGTGATATAGTTTTTTTTTCCAGTGTTCTATTTGATTGTTATTATTTATTACTTAATTTTTCTCGATCTGGTTTAAGTTAGGTTTTTTTCCTAATCATTGATTTGAAACGTTTTATATATTTCTTTTTATCACTATATATTTGTTTGTAATTGATTTGAAAAGTTTGATATGTTTTTTTTCCCCAGTGTTCTGTTTTGATTGTTATTATTTATTACTTCATTTTTCTCGCTCTGGTTTAAGTTATGTTTTTTTTTAATCATTGATTTGAAACGTTTTATATAGATTTGTTTGACTTGATTTGTACTTATAACCCCATTCCACTGCCTTCACTGGTATTAATATTCCTTAATATCAGAAAGACAAGTCCATGTAGCAATATTTCCATTATTTATTTATTTTCTTTATATTGTTGCCAAAAACTGCACACCCAAAAAAATCTAATTGTAACATTAAACATTTCAAATTAAATGACAATTAAATAACACTTAAAATGTAAACTGCACAAACTTCTTAATATAAAACTTCCAAAAAAACATTAAACAATGTCAACTTTTAGGCTCTCCACTTTGCCATTATCAAGGTGGAGTTCAACCCACAGTGGCACGGTGACATTGTTCAAGTGTTTGCCTTTTTTTGGCAGATTGTTACTTTATTTAGTAGTTGATGTGAAACGTTTCTATATATTGTTTGTTTTTAACTTATTCACTTCAGTGATTTTTTTTATATTTATTACAACATTTGTATCAATAGTTTCTGTATATAGTTTTTTTTTTTTCTCACTTGTTCTTTCATACAAATTACTTTATTTTTGTTCACCTTTTCACTTTGTGGTTTTACAGAATATATTTGTTAGTAATTGATTTAAACAGTTTTATATAGTTTTAAAAAAAGTTGTATTCATTTTTTTTCACTTGCCGTTTGTCAGATTGTATTCAAATAAAAAATAATGCTAAAAACTTAAACAGCGCAAATGTGTAAATATATAAAAAGAAATTCACCTCACATTTGATAACAAAAATAAAAAGATTTCACCTTTTCACTTGTGGTTTCCTGAATATAATTTGTTACTGATTGATTTGAACAGTTGTATATACAGGGTTCTCGCGGGGTCTTAAAAAGTCTTACATTTGATAATTAGAATTTAAAGCCTTAAAAAGGTCTTAAATATCATTTAGAAGGTCTTAAAAATGATGGGATTTGAAAGGTACTTCTGTGTTGCGATCACGTCTAAATGTGTTTTGGAGGCAGTGGCGACTGGTCATTAGGGGCAGGTGGGGCACAGCCCCACCTAGTGTCAGCAGAAAGTATTACAAATAATGATTACAAAAATGCAAAAAAATAAATAAAAAAAGATATAAAATATATTTTAAGATCATGTTTAATCATCTGATTCGTCTGTACATTGCTGTTTTAGTCTGTGTTCTTCTAATTAGTGTGTCTACAGTCACAGTGTGTGCCTATTGAGCTGTTTAGAGCCATGTGGGACAAAACCTGATTATGCCCCTTCCTCTCGCTGTGAAGTGAACGGTGACTGTAAAAACTACACTGCGCATGCTCAGAGTATTTTTCTATGTAATGTGTGTGGCAAAAAAAATAATGACCAGAGGGGCACGGAGCTACCATCCCCACCATACGTCATCTCAAATCATTCAGAGCTGATTGGCTGTAAGTACGTGTGCCGCGAAAAGTGTGGTGCTTGAAGAGGAGACGAGAGAGCTGCAGTGGCGCGTCCTAAAACCAGGAAGTAAGCACAAAAAAGCAATGAGATTTCTCCAGAGGATTTTAGAAAATAGCTCGAAATAAGATCTGTGGGAAACGTACCTGTTAGATAAATGCACGTTTTGATTAGCCGGATAACATCCACATGTCTACCCTACTTTTATAATTTTTTTATCATAAATCTATCGATTAGATTTATGATAGACTTTTGAAACTACAAGAAGATAAGGAGGACTTTTACAAAAAAGTAATAGAAATTTTTTGTCCAGAAGGATAGGCAAATGGACTTCATCTTCAAGTCAAGGTAAGACCGCCATTTTATTGAAAATGGGATCTTACTAAGAGAACAATTCAATATTTAAATGATAAAATTACATTTTTGGGTATCCTTTTGTTGAACTGTCTGTTTAAAATTAATCGAAGCATCAGACAAAAAAAGCTTTTGAAAATATTATATTTTGGTTTAGGTCAAAATATAATATTTGTAAACCTGAAGAGTCAGTGCCAGTGCCTCACCAGCCATGAACCTCACTGCACGTCACTGCAGAAGCTTATATATAGACATCTAATTTTTTTGTGCCCCACCACTTTTGTACATATAAAAACGCCACTGTTTGGAGGAAATGTCCGGACTCCAAAGTAACCAGTACGGTAAGAGCCTTTCAGTTCCCCCCAACAATTTGTATTGAAATGAATCAACATGGAACCAGTAATCACTACTTTGTTCCCCCCGGCCCCTTATCGGAGAACACCCAGCTAGTAACCTAGCAACCAAGCTAGCGGCAGTCAAACTCAGGTATCTTCGAATGTACTTACAAACAAATATGGGGAAGTGTAAGTTCAACCGTATTTGGTTGGAAAACATCGAATTTAGTGCTTGGTTGAAACCAGTGGAGGGAACGTGTTTGAAGCCCGCTGCACCTTTTGCAAAAAGAAAATAGCGTTTGTTTTGCTAATGTAGCGTTAGCCTCCTGGGTTTTAGGCGGCGGAAGTGACGTAATCTGCCTGTATTCTGCCTACATGTATTATTTCGGTTGTGTATTTGTGTTTCCAAGTATAACATTTAAGTTATTACAATCCTAATATGTGAATTAATTTTATTATGGTATTTGAGTTTGTTTCAGATGAACTTTGGTAGGTTTTACAGAATATATTTGTTAGTAATTCATTTGAAACGTTTTATATAGTTTTTTCATGTATTGTTTGACAGATTGTTATTTAATTGATATGAAAAGTTTCTATACTTTTTTCCCCCTATTGTTCTGTTTTGATTGTTATTATTTATTACTTAATTTATATAAATGTTTTATATAGTTTTTTTCCCCCATGTTCTGGTTTTTGAAAATAAAATGTGCCAAATGTTACTAGTCCCATCTATTTATGAACCCTTTAAAGTAGCCATTCACACTATCTATTACTAGGTGTGACTGTGGCTCAGTGGGGCTGCATTGGTCTCTCAGGCCTAGGCTCCACGGGAACGAAAACGGGTTGAATCCGCATATTTCTCATGCGTATAGCCCTTTAAGCTCGACGACGCCGTAACGGAAACGTAGAAACAGACCCTGCAAACGACAACGGGTCCAAAGGTGGATAGATCTGGGAACGGAGCGCTCTGGGGGGTCCAACGGGGCTGTGTGGTCGCCTATACGGTCATCCGTTTCTGATAATGACGACGCAATAGCCCCGCCTCTCCCCGCCTCTGCTGCTCACCCCCGCAAAAGTACACTGCACACTGAATTCAGATTATTTATCTTTATCTCGATATGGACATAAACGCGAGTGAAGTCTAATCTGACAGGACGGAGACACGCAGCTCCTCCCGCTGTGATGCAGCGGGAGCAAAACACACACTTCAAGTCAGATCATCACCCTTAGCTATTTTGATTACCTCTCAAACTACCTAAACTAGTTATAAATATGTTTATTTTTACTGTCGAGTCATCATTACTGGATCAGCTGCTGCATGAGACAGACACTGACGCTGTGAGAAGAGAGGAAAAAGAGACAGGCTCTGTGTATTTTATTATCATATATCATTATATCGTCGTTATTCATTTGTTTTAAAGCTCATAAATAACAAAGAAGACCTTTGACCGGCACTTTTATAATTTTGTCCGGAAGATTTAAACTTTAACACACGTTGACCGGCGAAAAACTCTGCCCAGATCCCTCGGCCTCCACCGCGGAGAATAAACAGAAGTGCAGCCATGACAACCATTCTTCTTCTGCTTTTGTGGAGGAAGTTGCTGCTTTTGTGGAGGAAGTTACAGCGCCACGTACAGGCTCGGCATATGTACTGCAGCTTTTCCAGCGGTTGGATGTAAACGGAGCCGTCTCGTGGAGCTTGACACAATCCGGTGTATATTGCGTGTGGGCGGAAGGTTTTTTGCGGTTGCGTTTGCGTTACTCCGATGCGTTTTGCCGTATGCGTTCCCGTGGAGCCGGGGCCTCAATCAGAAGGTTGCAGCATCGATAATTCCAGCAGTCATAATGTCCATTACCTTACTTCAATTGATCCGATAACTATTGCCTTGATTGAAGTTGAGGTGAGTAATGACTCAATGTATTGTATTTATAATCCTTAATATCAGAAAGACAAGTCCATAGCAATATTTCAATTTATTTGAACATTTAACATTTAAATAATGACACTTACACTCCAACAAACATTACAACACCAAATTAGGCAAGGTCCTCGTCTACTTTCTCCACCTTGCCATTCTCCATTTCAATTTTCACCCATGATGGCATGGCAACTACTGGGATTGTGTAGTTCTCCAACCAAATGGCTCGATATATGGTGATCCTGGTGCCGTTCTCCTGCAGCAGCTCCACGTCTCCACCTTCTAAGATGCGGATCCCTCCACCTTGATTGTGTTGGTCATGGAAAGAAGCTACAGAACATAAACATACAAGTTAGTCATTGTTGCATGGTGTTGCCAGATGTTTAGTAAAATACTAGCCGTATAGGGCGCATGAGTAAAATACATTGAGTACTTTACTCACCTCTATCTCTGTGAAGGCTGTGGAGTGGAAGGACAACCCGTAGTTCGGGGACTTTTTGCCACGCAGATGGCTCACCTGGATCAACATGCCATCTGTAATGGGTACCAGATTGGCCTCCCTCCAGAGGCAAATCTGGATCTCCCCCTCATCCTGCAAAAACAGAACGGGCTACATAAGTAGTGCTTAGTCACAGGTACAATGTCATTTAGGCAGACACTTCCCAAAGCATTTCAATTGCACTTGAGTGATAAAATAAATGTTGTTTTTTTACAGATTATAAATCAGTTGTTGTACATCATTTTCACTTTTCCCTACCTCTTTTAGTGTAATATTCCTCAGTGGGACTGGCAGACCTGACCTGGTCTGTGTTTTACAATTGGCTCAATCTAAATGTTGCAGGTAAAGGGGGAAAACATATATATATTATGCACATGTCTCTGGAATTGTAACTTATACAATGTTTCTTTGGTGTAATAACATGTATGTTTCTATGTAAACCTTAATACACTATATTCTAGTTGAGTGTGTAGGCCTCAGTGCTTTGTGTGCAATTACAACTTGACCTTTTGTTTTTGTTCACAGTTGTCTGTGCAACATAGGATAATATTTTCAAACAACATGGATAATATTTTCAAATGACTTCATGGTAAGTTACATTATATCCATGTTTTGAAATTGTTGATGTATGATTGTTACTTGCTTAAAACATTGTAAATCGGAGTATAACGTACCTCGCTAATGAACCCTTTCACTGTGACCAATTGCTCAATGCCTGTGGTTAGGTCCAGGATTGGAACGAGGGTGGAGGGAGGTGTGAGGAGGGCTTTGCCTTCCTCCTCTAAATGACCTGGCACAATTAGCGGGGCACACATATGGCCGTGTTCTTTCTGCTAAGCATGGACTTAGTTTGCCCAAATTTGTTCATGCCATAATTCCGGACAATATAAGTTTGCCCCTCGTTGATTTGATCGTTCAAATCTTCAAATAATATGAATTTTTGTACAGTCTGCCCGTCTGTTACCGCAGCTGTTCTGTTTTTAAACACTTGTGTGGCCTTGACACCCTCTCCATTAAACTCCCACCTATTGACTTTGGTGGTGTCCTTCACCACCAGCACCTTCACCTTTACTTGTGGAAGCCTTTCATATGGTTTAGTGGCCGTTCCAAAAGTTTTGGACAGAGACATTCTGAAAAAACACAACAAAATAATCAGCAACGTATTAATGATTTCATAAAATACCAGACACCGTACTATTATTTCATGACATTTAGGGTGAGATTTTAATTGTTCAATTAAAATAAACATATGGAACATGCATTAAATGCATAGTAAAACTGTTTATCATCCTGATAATCAACTACTCTAGTATAATATTGTAAGCCTACATTCAGGTACGATAGGGGGCGCAGTGCATATTTCACGTTGGTTTATAGCCTGCTATTAAACGTAACAAAGGAAGAAGTACTTCCGTATCCGGCATATCTACGCCCACGCGACTGTTGTCACCATAGTATATATAAACACTAGATGACTCACCCGCGCTGCTGGCCAATGGAGACCGACGTTGCCACATGGCCGCCATCTTGCTACAGGCAGTGCTCTCATTTATAACATTATGGTTTACTATTTAAATAACCATAGCTTGCTCAATTTTCAACCAATTTTCAAACGGTTTGGTTTTTTATAAACATCAAATATGTAGTTATGATACTGCATACTTATAATCATGGACTTTCATATGAAAATAACATTAAGCAGATAAAGCAATAGCTATACACACACACACAAGGTATTTATATTAAATATTTGCCGGTGTATATATTTCCATTTATTTTATTATATTGTTAATATTTAAAATAAATTATAAAATTAAAATATATTTATATTTCATACAGATGGAGCATCTTATTTCAGACAGTTTGAAACGCGAGGGTCGTGATTGGGTCGTGATCGGCCCGTGATCGGTTCGTGATGAAGAGCCGGCCCCCAGTCTGACTTGATACCGCCCCTGTGATAAATAAATGTAATTATTGTGAAGCCAGCTGCAATGGATCATTGATCCACCAGGGGGTGCAGTGGGGTTCCACACTGGAGCTCATGTGAAATCAACTTCGATACAGTAAGCTGGATGTACAGTATGTCTGGTACTAATGTATAGCGGATCTTTGTTAAGATCCATATGTCACGGATAGGATCATAGTCTGTGCTAAATAAGACATGTAATCATTTACAAAATCACCATGTTGTTATTTAACAAAATAATGTTGTTTAGTCGAAAAAAACGAACGAGAGGAAATGCAGCCGGCTCTCCCGATTTTTAATCCTAATTTAATCATCATCTTCACCACGATCATTTATGTTTATGTTCGCCGAATTGACATGAAATCACTGACAAATATGAATATTCTGTATTCAACTTCATTAAAACGATCAGGATGGGTGTTATTTTTCCCCACAATGACCAAGTCGCTGCAAATTATCTCGTTTATTACATGGCCACATTCTCAACAAAGTAACGACATGACTCCCAATCTTAATTGAAATGCTTTTATGGATTTAGAAAATGTTTTTATTGATTTAAAAAAAGTTGTATGTATTGATTTAAATTGACATGCATCCGCTAAGAGAAATAGTCACTAGACACTTGACACAGTGGCTTTAGGCAAAGCAGAAAAAGAACACTCAAACCGAGAGATGAGTTATTATTACAACGTGACTTCACTATTATTTAACAACTGTTTTTATTGGGTTCTTTTATTTGGGGTTAAGTATAGATGACTTGCACTAATGTGGGAAGATCGTGATGTCTCCTCCGATCTGCTTTATGATATTCTTTCTCCCGCTGTGTAGATTGGGGGACCGCCGTCCTCTGTCTTCAATGTTCGACATCGCATGAAACAGAGGATTTCGACATTCTGTATTCATTGCTTACTTCCTTAAACCTTTTCTCCTCCTTATCCGCTGTACTACAGGTTTGATTCCGGCCTGAGGTCCAAAAAATGTATAAAAAAATAATCTGGAAAATGCACCCAAATGACCCCAGAAGTTTTCTAAATCTCTCTAAAAAGGTCAAATGTCACATGTTTTGCATCAATCTTGATACAGGGTACTTATATTTATAGTTTGGATTCCTAAAGCTTTGAGTCTACTATCCCATCATTCAAGGGTGGTTTTCACTATAACTAATGTGTTTTTTTTGGACGGACACTATAATTTACATTTTTTTTACTATGTTCAATCTGAATTTGCTTTAAAGGGGACCTATCATGCAAAATGCACTTTTGTACGTCTTTTATACATGAATATGTGTCCCCGGTGTGTCAGGGAACTCACCAAGTGTCAGAAAACACAACCCTCTCTTTTCCTCCATACCCAAATCTCTAAAAACGGGGCTGCAACGGATCTGATACAGACTGATACAGATTTGAAATATCTCTGACGTCAGAAACAAGGAGCTCCGCCTATATGGGCAACTCTCCACCTATCAGGGGAATGAGAGGTTGCCGTGGCATGGTAACAGCATGGTAACATGACGCTCGTGCCTCACCCCCCTCCTTTGCAGGGGGGCGTGGTCAGCTGCAGCTCATTTGCCACAGAATCAGCCCTTGCAAAAACAGGGCTGGAATACAGCAAATAGAGCGAAATGAGGCATGGCTAAAATGCATGATCTGTTTGGTATTTTGAAAAAAAGACTTCACAGACATGTTTTATATAGGTGTGGCCCTACAATATATTATTCACATATAGCATGATAGGTCCACTTTAAAATAAAAAATTCTATATTGATTCTGACTTTTCTATATCCTACTCACAGGTTTATCATTGCTTTATGAAAAAGTATAATTTACCCCTTTTAGAAGTGAAGTTATAGTCCTTTGTTCTGGGAATGTCATTTTCGAGCCTGAGACCTGAA
Organism: Trematomus bernacchii; assembly: GCF_902827165.1. Taxonomy (NCBI): domain Eukaryota; kingdom Metazoa; phylum Chordata; class Actinopteri; order Perciformes; family Nototheniidae; genus Trematomus; species Trematomus bernacchii. The sequence goes on along the minus strand of NW_022988001.1, from coordinate 5,444 downwards.
AAACAGGCTCGGGGGTTAACAGGTTAAATGACAGATTGTGGAACATTCTCATTTTTACCTGGCCTATATTGTCTTAGACTTGTCTTATTTTTTTTGACTGTTTTGTTTCAGATGCCCCTTCTGCTGACCCCCAGTCAGTGGATGGCAGAGGTAAACTGGTTTTCAACAGTGAAGCACAGAATGGAAGTCATTGCAATGCATTTGAGCTGTAACAATTCTCTCTCTCTCTCTCTCTCTCTCTCTCTCTCTCTCTCTCTCTCTCTCTCTCTCTCTCTCTCTCTCTCTCTCTCTCTCTCTCTCTCTCTCTCTCTCTCTCTCACACAGACACATCAAGAGAAGAGAGAGAGGGCAATCAAGAGACGTGAGAGAGGGTGATCAAGAGGAGAGAGAGGGTGATCAAGAGAAGAGAGAGAGGGCGATCAAGAGAAGAGAGAGAGGGCGATCAAGAGTGAGAGGGTGATCAAGAGAAGAGAGAGAGGGCGATCAAGAGAAGAGAGAGAGAGGGCGATCAAGAGGAGAGAGAGAGGGTGATAGAAGAGTGAGAGGGTGAGAGAGAGAGAGGGCGATCAAGAGAAGAGAGAGAGGGCGATCAAGAGAGAGAGAGGAGGGCGATCAAGAGAAGAGAGCGATCAAGAGAAGAGAGAGAGGGCGATCAAGAGAAGAGAGAGGGCGATCAAGAGAAGAGAGAGAGTAATGTAACCTCCTAATGTAATGTATAACTCCTATGAAAATGTTCAAAAAGTGCTCAAACTTCACATGTGTGCTAACAGTCCAGCCGTGAAGACATCTACAGGACAGTTTTGAGATTTCTTTCAAATGCCGTTGCCATGGCAACACAATGCTCACCATGAAACACGGTTTTCTCATAACTTCAGTGAAAATGCTCGAAATGGCCCAAAACCTCACAGGTTTGGTAACGATGCAGCCATCAACACATCTATATCAAATGCTGTTGCCATGGCGACAGATAATTCACCATCAAGTTAGTTCAAAAGTTTGTAGTTCAAATATTCTGCTGCTTTCCCAAGCATTTTTACTTTCTTTTCTCATCTTAATACAAATTCATTCACTACTACTTACATCTGATATTTAACTCCTTCAGCCTATTTTCAGCTGCAGAAACCATTCAACTATTACATTATTCAGCTATTTCAGGACATCAAGGCTATACATTTTTTTTAAACCTTTTCTTTTAAATATTAAGCTTTTTCTCCATTTTTTGTAGCTAAAAGCAGCTACCATTCAGCTAATAACATATTCAGCTTTTTCTGCATTTTCAGCAAAATTCAGCCACAAATGTTCACAGTTTACAGCATTCGCACGCATTTTCTGCAGGAAATGCATTTTCTAGTCTAATTTAAGCTTTGTGTTGTTGACTTTCAGGGATGATTACATACCTAAATGCCTCTCTCTGATTTATAAATTAATTTGCAGAACAGAGATGTTGATTTCACTTTTCGTTTTGAAGATGAAAACCAGCACTATTGTCAAAGCTTAATTTGTCTAGAAACTCATATTACTGCTTTTCCCTGTATCAGCAAACTCTCTTGTTCATTCTGCAAATTGAGATATTTCTGGAGAACAATAGCTTTTTTTAGCTTTAAAGTTACAACAATAAACCTATGACATATGTCCTTTTTTCAAACTATTGTAAAACCAACAAACACACTGCACTTTACCATATTTGAAAAAGTCCAAATAGTTGAAGGTCACAATCAAATGTATACTTTTGGAGCAGAGAAGGAGATATAAAGACGTGAATGGACTCTCAGACAAAACACAATGTTACAATCAGGTCAGACCCTGTGTTTTATGAAAAGCCATTGCTGATTTTCTGTATAGATTTCCATCTTATGCACATGCTTAAAACTGAACATAAGGAACAAGTTGCAATCATGGAAATGTACAGACTAGAAAACAGAACAGAAAACACTACATTAGATTGTTGGTTATGCCACAGAAATATAAAGCATGCAGTACACACACTGAACTCTAAAGTAAAGATTGGGAAGTTTACCAACACACCGACACCACACACACACCGACACACACACACACACATCCATCCTACCTGACCTCCTCTGTATGAGACTTAGTGGCTCCTTACTTCGTTAGGAGAAATTTCGAGGCTGCACATGTGTAGACTCCGCGGTCTTAAACTCCCCACAATGCTTTGCGCACGGACCCATTTCCCCAAATCTGTGGCGGAAAATGTAAGGCGGGGCCTCTCATATGACGCACACCTGCACACTTGCTAGCCTGTTCCACTCTTCGTTTTCCGAATGCCAGGAAGTATTCTTGCCTCGCTTCTGAAGCAAGACGCTCGGAAGACTTGTGCTACCAAGCAAGCGTACTCGCGATTGAGAAACACCCTGTGTCTGTTAGCGAGTGAGTTAATAAATGAACGTTTTTATACACCTATAATGCCTGTGCAGTTTGAGTGGTGTAATACAGAGGTACACGTGAAATGTTTTCTGCAAGCTGTTTATTTATGGTTATCTTTTTTTCTATTTTGTAGTGGACGTCCAGGTAATATGTTTTTTTCTTGGTTATTTCACCCACACTTTTTACAACACCCCCCAGTGTTTCCCATATATTGATTTATTGTGGCGGGCAGCCACAATTAAATATCGTCCGCCACAAATAGATCTCGTAAAAAAAAATGTAAAAAAAACATTTTTCCAAAAAAAATAAAAGATTTCATAAAAAAAAAAAAAAAATTGGAATAAAATACATATTTCATTGTAGAGCGCAGTTACCCGCTCAGCCCCTCTTTGCGCGCTCTTTGCTCTCAACGGCCCTTGAGCCCCGCCCCCTCCTCTCTGCAAGACATTTCTGAAGTTGGAAACCAGATGCTGCGTGCCGGAGAATCACTTCACGAATGGTTGGTATATGCAGGGGTGCACACAACTTTCTCAGTGAGGTACTCAGATGAGTACCTGGAGTCAGTGTTTGGTACTCCAACTTCTGGGCGATTGTCAACGGGGAGGGGGGGGGGGTGGTAGTGGAGTACAGAGCTTCGGAGCTACAGAGTGTGCACGTTGTGATCAGCTGTTTTAGCGCAGGGCTGCTGTACAGACCGACGTTAACAGCAGCCCTGTCTGTGCACACGGAGACCGACTCTGTCGTCCGGGGCTCTAACCGCCTTCTGGAAAAGCTTCACATGTACGTCGGTACGCAAATGCGCTTTGTGACACATGTGACGGTACGCATTTCAGATTGTTGCCGCGCATGCGTACCTGCGTACCAGTTAGTGCACCCCTGGGTATATGCATACATTTGTCCAAAATGGATGTATTCAAGTTAACTCTGATAAGTTAGTCTCTCTGTTCGTATCAAGCTGTAAATCGTGGAGACCCAGCTCTTCAAATAAGTTATTAGCTAGCAAGCATGAAAGGAGCCTAGCTAGTAGCTAGCTGGGTTGTCGAGGTTAGCACGCTGTGTAACATTATAGCGCTCCTAACGTTAGTCAACTACCGACTGCATTTAATTATTTAACTCTGACGCTGAATGATGTTTGCTCCCTCAATCCAGATGAATATAGAAACATATTTTCAGAGGCAGAAACGGGCTCATCCTGAAGAGGAGCAAAGACAGCCTGGAACAGAGGTATTAGCAAGATAGAAACACACGTTGGTGGGACACACGCGGGAAAGCTGAACAGTCCGACCAGTGTGATTAGCTATCCAATTAATTTGTTTGAAATATTTCCAGCCAGCTAGCTCAGAAGCAGCAGGTGAGATTGACAGCAAACATAGAGAGATATAGAAGCAGGTCAGGTGGTCAGAAAACCAGATTTCTGAGGCATCATTTCTATTCTTCTGTGCCTCATTTCTGTAATTGTGTGCCTTGCAGACAAGACATCAGCAAGCAGCAAGCATACGCACTGGATTTGATCCAGAGTGGTTGAATATGCCTCCATTTAAGCAATGGCTATACCACACACAGCATGGTAAATTTAATATCTGCATAATTTGTGCTATGATTCATGAATAAATAATCAGACAAGTTTTTATTTCTCGTTTTCTTTCTTGTCTTCTTCTTGCCTATATTATTTAAAGATTAAAAATATATACATATCAACAAATAATAAATGATCAGGTATATGTGTGGCTATTTAGCAAGTATGATAAATTATTGCTCTACTTTTTAGGGATGTTCTGTCGACTGTGCAGGCACCACAAGCCTGCAATTAAGAAAGGACGTGGCGGGGGAAAGAGGCCTTTTGTTGAGGTTGGAGCTGTGACGTTTAGAAAAGATTACTTGGACCGGCACATTGCTACAGAGCACCATCAGGACAGCATCAGATGTCAGGCATCTCTTGCATCTGGTATGTTCCAATTTCAACAGCAGGTATATAATAATATAACTTGAGTAATACTTTTCTAATTATTTTAATATTTTGTAATTTACAGGCATCTCAGTGATGAACTCCTTTGAGCCCACTATTGTTTTGGAGCATGAGGCAATCATTGGTGGGTTCAAGTTTCTTTACTGGCTCATAAAGAATGAACTGGCCCTCCACACAAACTACCCCAAGCTTTTGAGCCTGGCTGAGCTTCTAGGGTGTGACTATTTCAGGAAATTAAAGGTAAAGGTCACCTAGCCATTATTTAAGATTAAATTCAATCTTTACATTAAAGTGGACCTATCATGCTATATTTGAATAATATAGTGTAGGACCATACCTATATAAGGCATATTTATACTTTTTTCTTTTCAAAATACCAAACAGATCATGCATTTTAGCCATGCCTCATTTCGCTCAATTTGCACTTTTTTTTTGCTCTGCTCTGCAAGGGCAGATTCAGTGAGAACAGCACCATCTACTGGCCTGGCATATGTACTACAGCGTCTCCAGCGCTTTCGAACGGCAATGGCCGTGGCTGTCTCCTCCTGATTGGTGGAGTTGGCCCAATAGCCGTAGCGCCACTGTCCTGACGTCAGGACAGTGTTCAAATCTGGATCAGTTTTTATCAGATCCGTTGCAGCCCCTTTTTTAGAGATTTGGGTATGGAGGAAAATAGAGAGGGTTGTGTTTTCTGACACTTGGTGAGTTCCCTGGAACACCAGGGACACATATTCATGTATAAAAGACGTACAAAAGTGCATTTTCCATGATAGGTCCCCTTTAAAGGAGCAGGAGATTTGATTTTTGGCTGAACTTAGACTTTATTTAAAATCAGAATGCCTCCAAAGCCCATTAACCTGTTAAGCCCTGAGCCTGTTTTTCAGGTCTCAGGCTCGAAAATGACATTCCCAGAACAAATGACCATATCTTCCCTTCTAAAAGGGTTAAATTAATAATATTTGTTCTCTCAAAGTAATGATAAACCTGTGAGTTGGATGTAGACAAGTCAGAATCAATATAGATGTTTTTTATTTTAAAGAAAATTCAGATTTTACATAGTAAAAAACTGTAAATTATAGTGTCCGTCCCAAAA